>NC_039287.1:6489434-6761934 GCF_003368295.1 Carassius auratus
TTATTGAAATTAAATTAAAGTGTGTTTTTTATTTAATCAAACCACTGTTATTGTGAATCTTGAATCATCCACATCGCATTCATTCACTCATCACATAAACACATGCATCTAAATTCAGTCTTAAATACATTTTCATCTATTTTTAGTTTATCAAGCATGTCTAACCTGCTCAGTCAAGCCCCTGCTGCAATGCTTTATTTATACAGCAAAGTTTGACCTTTTATATCATAAATATTATGAACATTAATAAAAAATGCAATATGCTGAAATAATTAAGCCGTTTTCATGTATTTAACAATGTTGCCTAATTTAATATCTTCTTAGCTAATATCTTTATCTTGTTTTCCAGTACAAAATCATTCGTGGCACTAGCTGATTTTTTTCTTCTTTTTTTTTAAATACACTGACAACACTTTACAAGGTTCAATTTATTAAAATTTGCATTAGGTAATTGTGAACTAACAATTCACAACAATTTATAATTTACAAATCTGACATTGTTAATGTTTACAACGTTACATTTAGTTTGTTGAAATGATCACGAGCCAAGATTATTAAAGGCCAATACACATTTCATAAATGCAATATCTAATGAATTAAGTAATGAACTAATTAAAGATTCACTTAAATTAAATACATTCTCTGAAAACAAAACTTAAGTTTTCCCAGGTAAGCAATGTCTCATTTTTCAGACTAGCATGTGATTTTCTCCTTACGCCTTTTACTTCACTCTCATATCAGTCTTTCCTGCCAATACATGCCCCTTTCTTTCTAGCCAATGAAAGTGAAAGTACGTTCCCTTTTCGTGTTTGTGTACTGTGTCACAGTAATACTACGCCATGCAGGCTGTGATGTCATACAGAGGAATCTCCTGTTGTTTAAACAAGGAATGATGTGGAACTACACACACTGTCTAGACATACACAGATGCCGATGTTGCATCAATCGCTATAATGCTGGTTCAGTGATAATGCTATTTTACCTGATGAATCTGTAGACATATATGACCATGTCATATGACCATTGTCAGAGAATTAGTAACAAAGAGAACAATTATTACAATTTTAAGTATATAGCAGGCCTGAAAAAGCCACACAGTCGGCCTAACTTTAAAATTCAGTTATACAATTACAGAAAATAAAGGAAAATATAACATAAAGTCAAGATATTACATAAAATGAGTGTGTCATTTTTAAGCGACTAACAAATATGTGACTTTACAGACAATCAGATGCAATAGGAACATTCAACACACAAATTGCAAGGTTTCGATTCCCGAGGCATACATTTTTATCAATTTAGAAATTAGATCATTTTCTGTTGCATCATGCTAGGCAGTCTCACTCACTCTGCAATCTCATTGGTCTGTTCCACATAATTCCAAATATAAGTATCAAGCATGTCCCAACATGTTTCTACAAACCCTAAGCTTCAAGAATCATATGTCAGTGAAGCAGAGTAGGCTCGTGGACTCATTGTCTGTGTGTTTTGTTGTACTGAAGTCTACGTGAGTTTTTTTTTTTTTTTTTTTATAATGTCTTTTTCTAGATTTGTTAAATTATTATTAAAGAACTTGTCTAAACCAGCATTAAATAAAGCTGCATGACACGTTACGCAACTATTCTTCGTAAATCATCAACCATAAGCTCAGGAGCACACACGCACATAGATGTTAAGATTGCACAAGCAAATAAGCCCACTCTTTATTCAGTAATGGGATATGCTCAGCCGAAAGAAAACAATGTAATGTACTCATGCTGAAATCATTCCAAATTTACCAAACTTACTTCTCTGGAAGATTTCTGTCCCTTCACTGACAGTCCATTTTTAGACTTTTTATTATAATTTTATTATTTATTTTATAACTTTACAATAGCTTACCACAATTCGATTTAACAGTATAATGCCCATACCACAATTTAATTTGACAGTATAATGCTCTTACCAGAATTTTAATTTTACAGTAAAATACCCTTACTGCAACTTAATTTTACTATATCCTTACTGTTACTTACAGTAGCTTTATATTATATTATAATGTATAATAATATTACAGTAATTTACTGTAATTTTTATCACAGTCTTACTATTTATTTTACAAAACCTTTAAATATTTTACATGTAAAATAAATAGTAAGACTATGATAAAAATTACAGTAAATTACTGTAATGTTATTATACATTATAATAATAATAATAATATATATATATATATATATATATATATATATATATATATATATATATATATATATATATAATTATTATTTTTTTCACCTTTATTTAACCAGGAAAGTACTCGTTGAGATTAAAAATCTCTTTTTCAAGAGTGTCCTGGCCAAGATAGGCAGCAGTGCAACCATACATACAACACAGAATACACAATAACATAAGACAACTAAAATAGCAGATACAACAACCACAAATCCTTAGCATATCATGTAGAACAACTACAGCCAGATGTGGCTGTTTCCAAGTCAGTTAATATCCTCTTAAAAGTAACCAATGAGACAAGCTTATTAAGTTTCAAATTTTTCTGTAACTTGTTCCATGCAAAGGGAGCAGCAAAGTTAAATGCCTTTTTCCCCAGCTCAGTTCTAACACTTGGTACAGACAAAAGAACAAGATCCTGGGACCGAAGATTGTAAGTCCCTATATCTTTTACACTGATGTAGGTCAGAAGGTAGGATGGAAGAAGACCTAAAATAGCCTTATATATAAAAACATACCAGTGTTGAAGTCTCCGTGTTGACAGAGAAGACCATCCAACACGTTCATACAGTTCACAGTGGTGAGTGAGGACTTTAAGACCAGTGATGAACCTCAAAGCTCCATGGTATATAGTATCCAGTGCATGTAAACTATATATATATATATATATATATATATATATATATATATATATATATATATATATATATACATCATATTTTCCTGACTATAAGTCACACTTTTTTTCATAGTTTGGCTGGTCCTGCGACTTATAGTCAGGTGCGACTTATTTATCAAAATTAATTTGACATGAACCAAGGGAAATGAACTAAGAGACATTAACCAAGAGAAAACATTACCGTCTCCAGCCACGAGAGGGCGTTCTATACTACTCAGTGCTCCTGTAGTCTACACTGAGCAGCATAGAGCGCCCTTTCGTGGCTGTAGACGGTAATGTTTTCTCTCGGTTCTTGGTTCTAAATAAATGCGACTTATTGTCCAGTGCGACTTATATATGTTTTTTTCCTCATCATGACGTATTTTTGGACTGATGCAACTTATATTCAGGTGCGACTTATAGTCCAAAAAATACAGTAGCAATATAGAAATAGAAATAGATGGTGCAGTGGCTTTCCATCTAGTTCCACAAAACGTTTATATTTTGAGCTTTTATGATTCTGTATGTCTGGATTTTAATGAGGGACGCAGTACAGCCAATAGATACAGACTGTTGGTCTGGGAACGCCCCCGGGATAGCCCGTCACGTGATGTGAATTTAGCCCGTGGGGGAAAACATTGCGTTGGCGCCAATTGAAATACACGGGACAATAATGCCGAAGAGTTGCTGTGTCGTTTTCTGTACCTCCAATAAACTAACAAATTATGAAATGAAGTTCTACATCCTTCCTAATAAACATACAGAACCAAAAGGATGACAAAATGGCTACAAGCAATAAGTTGTGAGGATGATCAAGGGAAGTTGGAAATCCCAAGACTAAGCATGTGTATGTGTGCAGTCGGCATATCACCACAGTAGGCTACGTTAACATTGTGATCATTATTAATGTTTTCAAAACTGTGTAAGGTTGTTTCATAAAGTGGCATGTATATATAATTATCCTTATCATTCTACCTTAAGCAAAACTATGTAACGTTAGAGCGTGTGGACACGTAACAACTTAGTTTTGTGTCAGAACTTTAACACTTTCATTCATAAATTCACCCCTTCTGTGTTTGCGAAACGACTGAATCGCGGAATCCAGTCACAAATGGAACTTGCTGTATAAAGCAGAACGTCACGGAATTTGGCTATTTTTGAATGATTATATCTATATTAGGGCTGTAAAATTAATCAAATATCGATATGGACTTGTGTATATGAATATTAAAGTTAAAAGAGACTAAAATTGTTCTACGCGTCTCTGGGAATGAGCCCTTAATGTGTGCATTTTTGTCATTCAGATACACACGATGTTCACTGTGTTTTCCCCCACACCGAGTCCGCCCCTGCCACGCCCCCAGCTATGACTAGATGCCGACTGTATGTATCTCTTGATATATTTGTAACTCTTTATTCAACTGAGCCAAATCCATGAGAGGAAGTTAAATCTAAACATCAGTAATCATATGATTGATAACCATAAGACGTTCTGACCTACCAAAATGTGGAAGCGAAACCAAACCACATGGCATATCTAGATATTTTTGTATAGAACGGAGGCATATGACCAATATTTCTATATCTATTTGGCACATGACCTCAGTTTTAATCACAAGGTTTATTGTTTTTTGAAGGGTTATAAGAGAGGTGCAGTCACACTCCCTTATCATTGTTCAGTCTAGTCTATTCTAGCTGAGCTTCGTTTCTTATCTTTACCTTTTCCTTGTATTCCGGGCTCACTTTAATACTTTGAACTTCTACAGGTTTATTCAACTCAGATACTTTGAATTGTGTTATTTTGACTTTTGATATACAAGTATTCATGTATTCTTATATACTTTGTATTATTATTTTTAAAATATATTTTAACAGTTTGATTACTTTTATTATAATCATTTTTACTAATCTTAGATGGGCAAAATCCATCATATATGGATTGCTTTTAAAACTATATTAATTTTGGATTTGCGTTTTCTATATTTGAAGCTGATTGTAATACTTAATAATCTGTTTGCAAGTGATGATTTGTTCTCTCACTTTCTATATTCTTTGAATAAATTTGCATACTAAAATACCACCACACCATCTGACCTGGATTGAAGTTTTTTGCATCTATATATATATATATATATATATATATATATATATATATATATATATATATATATATATATATACAGTACAGACCAAAAGTTTGGACACACCTTCTCATTCAAAGAGTTTTCTTTATTTTCATGACTATGAAAATTGTAGAGTCACACTGAAGGCATCAAGGGCTATTTGAGCAAGAAGGAGAGTGATGGGGTGCTGCGCCAGATGACCTGGCCTCCACAGTCCCTGGACCTGAACCCAATCGAGATGGTTTAGGGGTGAGCTGGACCGCAGACAGAAGGCAAAAGGGCCAACAAGTGCTAAGCATCTCTCGGGGAACTCCTTCAAGATTGTTGGAAGACCATTTCAGGTGACTACCTCTTGAAGCTCATCAAGAGAATGCCAAGAGTGTGCAAAGCAGTAATCAAAGCAAAAGGTGGCTACTTTGAGAACCTACAATATGACATGTTTTCAGTTGTTTCACATTTTTTTATGTATATAATTCCATATATAATTCCACATCCATTCCACGTCTCTAGGTTACGTATGTAACCCTAGTTCCTCGAGGGAACGAGCCGCTGCGTCAATGCTCTTTGGGGAACGCGCCAATTGTGCGCGACTCTGAATATCGTGTGAAATCAGACCAATGGAAGAGCGTGACGTCACCGGCGCAGTGACGTAAGCGACCAGGAAGCTATAAAAGCACGTGCCATGCAGCTGGTGTCAGCTTCGAGTACCAGCAAGCGCCGGCAGGGGTGCCGGGGGTATGGCTCCAAGACACAGCGTCTCGTTCCCTCGAGGAACTAGGGTTACATACGTAACCTAGAGACGTTCCTCTTCAGGAACTCTAGCTGCGTCAATGCACTTTGGGGAATGAGTACCAACACCGCCAGACTACCAAACCCCTGCCTAGTGTGTATCCGAAGACCACAGCTTAGGACAGGAGGACGGAAGCACCTGGAGTGACTGGCATGTCTAGACCATAGAATTTAACAAACGTAGAGGGCGTGGACCACCCCGCAGCATTGCAGATGTCCAGCATGGATACACCTGCTAAGAAGGCCTTGGAGGCCGTCATACCCCGAGTGGAGTGAGCCTTGGCTCCCGACAGGGGGGGACGACCAGAGGACTAATAGGAAGCGTTGATAGCCTCGACTATCCAACGACTAATAGTTTGCTTAGAAGCAGGAGAACCCCTCTTGGGGGGACCGTAGCATACAAGCAATTGGTTCAATATTTTCTCCACAGGGCAGCTCTGTGGACGTATGCGTTCAGTGCTCGAACTGGACTCATACAATTTAGCTTCGCCTGGTCGGGCTCCCGAAAGGGAGGAGGACAGAAGGCCTGCAGCACTACAGGTTGTGGTGTGACAGAGGGAACCTTAGGAACATATCCCGCTCGAGGTATATGAACGCTTTAGTCATGCCTGGTGCAAACTCAAGATAAGTAGGGGCCACAGAGAGGGCCTGAAGGTCTCCTACTCTCTGCAGAGAGGTGATAGCCAACAGAAAGGAGGTTTTAAGTGTGAGATGTCTGTCTGAGATATCTTGAATAGGTTCAAACGGGGGTTTGCACATTGCCTCTAACACCACAACCAAGTCCCACGGGGGAATACGGGACTGTACTGGAGGTCTCAGCCTCAGCGCACCGCGGAGGAAATGTGTAACAAGGGGGGTGTCTTCCCAGAGACTGGTCATCGAGAAGGGCGTGGTAGGCTGCAATAGCCGCCACGTAGACCTTCAACATGGAGTGGGTCAACCCTGCAGAGAGCTTAGCCTGTAGAAACTCCAGAAATGTACCAACCGGGCAGTTTGCTGGGTCTAGCTGGCGGTCTCTGCACCATGAGGTGAAGAGTTTCCACCTCAGGGCATGCAGTTTCCTCGTTGAGGGAGCTCTGTATTGGAGAAGGGTCTCAACAACCTCGGTTGAGAGACCAGCTGCTAACAGTTGTGCTCCCTCAGGGGCCACACCCACAGCTTCAACAACTCCGGGCGAGGGTGAATTATCGTACCCCGCGCGTGCGAGAGAAGGTCTGTCCTGATCGTTATCTCCAGAACGGGGCTACTAACAACAGACAGACCCCATCCCGGCGCAGACTCGCCAGAACTCCCGGGAGCAGAGCGATAGGGGGAAATGCGTACAGACGAAGCCTCGGCCAGGTCTGTACTATAGCGTCCAGTCCAAGAGGAGCTGGATGAACTAGAGAAAACCAAAGGGGGCATTGTGACGTCTCCTGAGATGCAAATAGGTCTACTTGAGCCCTGCCAAATACTCTCCATATCTGCTTCACTACTTCTGGGTGAAGTCTCCATTCCCCGGGCCTCGGCCCCTGCCTCGACAGTATGTCTGCTCCCATATTTTGTTTCCCAGGAATATATACTGCTCTTAATGAGAGGAGTTTGCTCTGGGACCACACCAGGATCTGGTGCGCCAGCTTGTACAAAGGGTGCGAACGCAGACCTCCCTGGTGGTTGATATAAGAGACCACCGATGTGTTGTCGGTGCGCACCAACACATGGTGACCCCTTAGGTCTGGGAGGAAGTGCTTCAGTGCACGATAAACTGCTAGCCTTTCTAGACAATTGATATGCCATGTTAGATGGCGATTGCTCCACAGACCACGGGCAGGGTGGCCACTCATGACTGCACCCCAGCCGGTGAGGGATGCATCCGTCGCTAGTGTTACATGGCGACAAGGAGCTCCCAACACCGGGCCCTGTTTCAAGAACCAAGGTTTCTTTCACATGTCTAAGGCACGGAGGCAGCGCCGCGTGACCTTGATAGTGCGAAGTAGATTGCCCCTTGGGGAAAGTTCCCTTGACATTTGGCAGTAGTTTCCACGCTGCTAAATAATCTACTAAGGGAATCAGTCTCTCGAGACTGATTTATGGTTTAAGAGGCCCCCGCAGGGGCGGCGAGCGTCTCAGCCCCGCTACGCGCACGGGCGGAAGATACTGAGAGTGATGCTCGCTGGGACCTGCTGCGCCTTGGAACACTGGCAGGGTTGGCAGACCGGCGCCCAGAGGGCGCTGAGGCGAGACGGGCACCGTGTACTGCGGTGTGAACCACTCTACCCCAGCAGAGGCTGCCCTCTGAAACCCTGGGCTCTTGGCGTCAGGGTTTCTTGGCCGAGGACTTCTTAGCTTCGATAACTGCCCTGAGATCTTGTTTGGGCTTGGAAGTCCTCGGCCGAGAGCGTCGTCGAGACTCTTGTTCCTGACGCGGAGGAGCATGAGAGGCGACGCTCTGTTTTTGGGCCTCGCGGTAGGAGGAGCTAGGGTGCGGCTGGGGCATCTCCCGCCAAGATGCCCCAAGGGAGCGATGAGGGAGGAACTTATGGAACGCCGCCCATTGTTTGCGGGCCTCCTGAAACCTGTCAATGACAGAATCGACTGCGTCGCCTAACAGGTCAGTCGGCTGAATCGGGGTGTCCATGAGACAGACCCTGTCCCAAGTGCCTCTCCATGGACCGCCCAATCGCTCGGGCGGTCTCCTTGGTGGCGCGGAGGGAGAGATCAGCGGTTCTTCTAGCTCTGAAATGTCATGGGACTTGATCTCCTCTCCCTCATCTAGCTCCTTAAGCAGGTCGGCTTGGTACGCCTGTAACACCGCCATGGTGTGCGGGCCAATCGATGCTTAACTTGGCCACCGCGCGAGTAACCACCTTCAAGAGCTCCTCATACTGCGGCGAGTGGGGTGGCGAATCCCTGTTGATCGACTCCATGTCAACCTCCTCGGAGGAAGAGAGGCGGAGCTTCGACCCCTCTCCCTGGGTGGAAGGAACCACTGAGCGTGCTTCCGACTCTAGGGATTGGGTGCCGGATCTGGCAGAAGTGGAAGGAGATAGGGACTGGCCCGTCTCCATTCCCTCCACCAGATCCACTTGCGAACCCCACGAGTGCAGCCGCCGTTCTGCCTCAGCAGAAGTGGGACCATCAACCCCGGGGAATGCTGGCGAAGGCCCCCTCCTCGAAGAGGGCCCTGCGGGAACGAAGTAGCCGCACCGACATACGCTCACAGTGCGTGCAGTCGGCCCCCTCGAGAGCCAACTCAGCGTGCTTTGAATCCAGACAAACCACGCACAGGCTGTGTGTATCCCTTTACAACCTTTAGCGCGATTTGGAATCGCCATCAGTGTGCTTGACTTTCGCCTTGCTCTTTGGCATGTCTAGGAGCTCTTAACTGGACAGACAACGGTAAATAAGACTCACAAGACAAACAGTTTGACATTCACACACAGAGCACTTGCTGACGCCAGCTGCGTGGCACGTGCTTTTATAGCTTCCTGGTCGCTTATGTCACTCTGCCGGTGACGTCACGCTCTTCCATTGGTCTGATTTCACACGATATTCAGAGTCGCGCACGCTGGACGCGTTCCCCAAAGCACATTGACGCAGCTCGAGTTCCTGAAGAGGAACTCTTTGAATGAGAAGGTGTGTCCAAACTTTTGGTCTGTACTATATATATATATATATATATATATATATATATATATATATATATATATATATATATATATATATATATATATATATAGAGAGAGAGAGAGAGAGAGAGAGAGAGAGAGAGAGAACTGAATTCATAACAACAAATCTAAGAATAGATCATGTTGAATACTAAAATAATAGAATACTAATTCAATGTTAACTGGTTGGCATTAAATCTCAGATATATTTTCAAATACTTCTAAAAGAATCAATCAAATTTAATTGTGTGAAAATGGGAATCAGAATAAGAAAGGCCGACAGCGACAGCATTAAGTTTGAAGTGTAACTTCAAATAGCCAAACCTTCCCTGGGCTAAATGTATAACAATGAATCTAAAGAAGAAGATTTGGAAGACATTTTTTCATAGTGGATGAAGGTAATGATGTTATACCTCTAATGACGTATTATCTCTAACGTCTCTTTTTTCCCCCTATTGTCAGACTAGCATGTGATTGTCTCCTTCCACTTCTTACTTCACTCTCATATCAGTCTTGTCAATGCATGCCCAGTTATTTCACCAGCATAAGTGAAATACGTTCCAATTCATGTTTGTGTACTGTTTTCCTTTGTAAATGTGGCACTTTAATACTATGCTATTCATGTCATACAGAAGAATATCCTGTTTACCAGGGAATGATGTGTCTGTGTGGAACTAGACACACAGACGTCGCTGTTGCATCAAACCCTATAATGCCCAGTATATTTCAAAGAAAGAGATAAACACATCAGTTATAATGCAAACTTTGTACCTGATTAATCTGTAAACATATAGGCCTAGGCGTGAGTCTGCTGTAGTCATGTGACCAGTGTCAGAGAAATGAGTAACAAAGATAGCAATTATGAATATTATGTATATAGCAGCCCTGAATAAGTGGTGGAGTCCACACAGTAGGCCTACTGTAAATTTAAAATGTCATTATACAATTACAGAAAATAAAGGAAAATATAAAACAAAGCCAAGATATTACATTAAATGAGTGAGACATGAGGATGCTGTCAAGGAATGCACAGATTCTGACTAGCATTCAATATACATTTCAAACTGTTTATTTTCACTGAAGACATAACTGACTGTGTTTAGTGAAAACTCACCAAGACCTTGTACAGTCTATGACCAAGACAGAAATTTCAACATATACAAAGCACAACATAGCCAATATTTTTCTGTGTTTCAGTCCGTCTCGAATTGAAGCACATGAAAAGTGCTTGTAAAACAGTGTCTCTTTCGCATTTCAATAAGAATTTAACTCATTTTTTAGGATCCAGCAAGAGCAGCTGGAGACTGTATGCGATAGCAAGGGCCCCCCTCATATTTCGGGGACCCTACACAACATGCATACTTTTTGTGTATAGGAAGGATCAGCTCTGTTACATCTGTACTGAAAAAGGCTGTCAGTCAGTTGAAACAATTTTGTCAGTTTCATGTAAATGGCAGCTTTTGAGGAACACAAACAGTTCCCTCAGACAGTTAATAGCCTATAATTCATTATTTAATTTACAATTTACAATTTATTATTTACTTTCTTTATATTTAGTTGATATTAGTAATGGTTTAGATTTTAAAAGTAAGGTATAAAAAAAACTTACCACAGGAATACTCACAGCTGACATTTGGTGATCCACTCAGAAGGGATGTCTGTTATGCCCACACTGGAAACAAACCTTAGTTTATAACAGAATCAGAAAGAGCTTTATTGCCAAGTATGTTTGCGCATACAAGGAATTTGTTTTAGTGACATAAGCTTCCTTTTGCCAGGCAACCTTTGCCAGGTTGGTTTTAAAATAAAATTTTAAATGTGTGGGGTGTAAGCACAAATGTCATGTTCACACAGCAACTTAAAAGTAGTTTCTCGAATACTGTCTGTATGAATGTGCAATGGGAGTCAAGCCCGTCTTTAATTTTTTCTGCAATCTTTCTCTCCCTGTTAGAGGTGGAATGAATTTCAGTGAAGACTGCCTATTCAAGGAATACAATAAAGAGTTTCACTGAATGCAATTGGTTGTCCAGGGTATTTAATATATATATATATATATATATATATATATATATATATATATATATATATATATATATATATATATATATATATATATATATTTTTTTTTTTTTTTTTTTTTTTTTACATTATTTTACACTTTTATTGGGTTATATTCAAATTCCAAATTCCAAAAACCTGATGTGAGTAATTAATCTTTTTAAATGTAACATTTCTAAAATAAAATAAAAAATCAAAACTAATAAAAATCTAGCGTTTGATAATGTCTAAATATACATTCAAATGCAAAAAAAAAAATTAAAAAAAACAAAGCAAATTATGACCGACAATTCTCTTTTAGGCAACTAGACTAGAGCTAAATACAATAGGCTATATTTATTAAACAGCCATGCGGTCATCTGGTGGTTAAACCATCTGGTGGTTAAACCATTTTAAAGTCAAGTCACCTTTATTTATATAGCGCTTTAAACCAAATACATTGCGTCAAAGCAACTGAACAACATTCATTAGGAAAACAGTGTGTCAATAATGCAAAATGACAGTTAAAGCCAGTTCATCATTGAATTCAGTGATGTCATCTCTGTTCAGTTTAAATAGTGTCCGTGCATTTATTTGCAATCAAGTCAACGATATCGCTGTAGATGAAGTGTCCCCAACTAAGCAAGCCTGAGGCGTCAGCGGCAAGGAACCGAAACTTCGTCGGTGACAGAATGGAGAAAAAAAACCTTGGGAGAAACCAGGCTCATTTGGGGGGCCAGTGCAGAAGAATCAACTATTTCCTGTGGTCTTGTCCTGGTGGTCATCTAAGACAGGGGATCTGTATCTGGGGCTCTAGTTGTCCTGGTCTCCGCTGTCTTTCAGGGATGTAGAGGTCCTTTCTAGGTGCTGATCCACCATCTGGTCTGGATACGTACTGGATCCGGGTGACTGCAGTGACCCTCTGATCTGGATACAGACTGGATCTGGTGGCTACGGTGACCTCGGAATAAGAGAGTGCCAAATAGGAAAAGGATCTGCCACCCGCAGTTGATTTTGATATTCTAGGTATTATCAATTTGCCTGAGTTTTGAGAATGTAGCGGACGTAGAGGAGTATAATGTAAAAGGAGCTCATTCAAATACTGAGGTGCTAAACCATTCAGGGCTTTATAAGTAATAAGCAATATTTTAAAATCTATACGATGTTTGATAGGGAGCCAGTGCAGTGTTGACAGGACCGGGCTAATATGGTCATACTTCCTGGTTCTAGTAAGAACTCTTGCTGCTGCATTTTGGACTAGCTGTAGTTTGTTTACTAAGCGTGCAGAGCAACCACCCAATAAAGCATTACAATAATCTAACCTTGAGGTCATAAATGCATGGATTAACATTCCTGCATTTGACATTGAGAGCATAGGCTGTAATTTAGATATATTTTTGAGATGGAAAAAATGCAATTTTACAAATGCTAGAAACGTGGCTTGCTAAGGAAAGATTGCGATCAAATAGCACACCTAGGTTCTTAACTGATGATGAAGAATTTACAGAGCAGCCATCAAGTCTTAGACAGTGTTATAGGTTATTACATGCAGAGTTTTTAGGTCCTATAATTAACACCTCTGTTTTTTCAGAATTTAGCAGTAAGAAATTACTCGTCTTCCAGTTTTTTTATATCGACTATGCATTCCTTTAGTTTTTCAAATTGGTGTGTTTCACCGGGCCGTGAAGAAATATAGAGCTCCCAAGGGTAACATATAAAGCGTGAAGAGTAGCGGCCCTAGTACTGAGCCTTGAGGTGCTCCATACTGCACTTGTGATCGATATAATACATCTTCATTCACTGCTACGAACTGATGGCGGTCATATAAGTACGATTTAAACCATGCTAATGCACTTCCATTAATGCCAACAAGGTGTTCAAGTCTATGCAAAAGAATGTTGTGGTCAACTGTGTCAAACGCAGCACTAAGATCCAATAAAACTAATAGAAAGATACAACCACGATCAGATGATAAGAGCAGGTAATTTGTTACTCTAAGGACAGCAGTCTCAGTACTATGATACTGTCTAAATCCTGACTGGAAATCCTCACATATACCATTTTTCTCTAAAAAGGAATATAATTGTGAGGATACAACCTTTTCTAGTATCTTGGACAGAAAAGGGAGACTCGAGATTGGTCTATGATTAACTAGTTATTTGGGGTCAAGTTGTGGTTTTTTGATGAGAGGCTTAATAACAGCCAGTTTGAAGGTTTGGGGACATATCCTAATGACAATGACAATTTTCGATACAATACCGATACTTTTAATACCCAGTATCGTCGATATTGATACCAATACAATACTTCTAATCTTCACATTCAGGAGCTGGTTTTCTACCTCTGCCCCATGAATTTTATAAATACAACCGCTTTGCTACTAAAAGCTACATTATATTTCTTAGCAATGAGGTGATAACTTCCACTTGTTTGCAAGCTTCCCATTCGCATGGTCTCTCTCTCTCTCTCTCGCTCACACATTAATTAATTCAAATTCATTTAATAAATATAATCTTTGCACTACTTTATTACTAAAGAATTCTACCTCTAACGAGCTATATAAAATAGCATACCAAATGAAAATTACTGAAATTTTCCGTCATTTAACTGTTCAGTGAGATTTTGAGCTGCAAAACATCCATGGCAGCCTTTGTCCATGCTAGCAAATAATAGCCAAATGGCCACTCAACTTGAATTATATAAATAATTTTAATAGCACGGCCATTCAAAACACGAGGATCAACCATGTGCGATTACTCGCAATCATTTTTGGCGGGAAATATGTAAACACAGATATCAGATAGAAGTTGTGTCTAAATTGAATGTAAACAGACAGGCCAAAAAAATCAGATATGGCCAAAATATTGGATCTGTGCATTAAGACATGCAGTTTAAATGCAGCCAAAGGCTCATAAGCAAAAAAAACAAAAAACAATTCATATTCTATTACACGTGTTTTAACTACTTTTGAATGGTGTTTCAATATATCTAGGTAACAAAGATATATTAACAAAATAATCTTTTAGAAGGGCCTCATCTATAAATTTTTTCTGGGCATCCCACTTCATCTTGGTTTACCTCTGATAATAAACATATTAAGGGCCATTCACACAGAATGCCTCTTTGTGTCTAAAAACGTGAGGAATATATATATATTTTTTAATCTATAAAAACACTGTGTAAAATGCGAGGGTCTCGATTCTCACTTTTGAGACGTAATGCTATAACAACAATAACAGAAATACTAGAAATAGGCAAACACCATAATTGACAGATACAAGTTTTGGTCCCCAGTTAAAAAATTGCATTCTGAGGGTAAAATGCACTTTTTTGGTGAAAATTTGCATTCCAAGAGATAAATATCATGTTATTGGTGTCGTACATAGAAAACAGTGAGAAAGTAGTCCAATTCTACCGGAAAACTGCAGACTTCTGCAGAAGTTGTGTGATATTATGTGAAAAGGATTTACTCCACTGAAATGTTTCTCAACAGCTCTGTGTATTTCTTAACAGCATAACCATAGCAACAGCCAACACATTCATTTCAAAGTTGGTGACGTCCTTAAACTTGAAATTCTTAAATATCCTTAATATCTCGTTTATAGATCAGTGCTCACAGCTCGTTTCTTCATCACTGTAAGTTACTGAAACCACACATGAAGACATGCAGCAAACAGAAGTCACACGTTTGAGCAGCAAAGCGGCTCTCCCTCGCACGTCTTGTATGACGTGACGGACTAGTCTACTCCTGTTCCTAGGGTTGGTGCCTTCAGCGAGGCAAAAACACCAAAACAAAATGAAACTCACTCATAGCTCACCAATAAACCATGACAAAACATGCTCAAGTATGTAAACTTACATATATATATATATATATATATATATATATATATATATATATATATATATATATATATAAAATCATTTTTTAATCTGCTTGTTTATAATTATTGTTATTAGTCTTTTTATGAATGTTTATATTTTTTGCATTATTTTTCTTGAATTAGGACTATATTATTTTGTAATTATTCGCCCCATTTTTATCTAAACAATTTATTTTTTACAACTTTTTATAAGGCCAAATTGTTTATGGCATATGATTAATTATTATGTATATATTAAGGATTAATATATATATATGATAAATTAATAAATAAGGCCTAATTAAGGCATTAATTGTAATATATTAATTTATCTGTCTAATAATTTCTAAAAATATGATAATTATCTTTACCAAACTCTGATAATATATGGAATATTTTATTAACGGACTATCCATATTGTAATAAAATAATAGGCCTATGCCTTTAGAATCATGGATGTCTCACACAAAAATGAAATTAGTCATAATTTACTCGGGTTGTTCTAAACATGCATAAATTTCCTTATTCTGCTGAACACAAAAGATTATACTTTGAAGAATGTGTCTCAAGGAACTAAACAGCTGCTAGTTGTCACTTCCAGATCAATGTTAAAAAAAAAAGTCCTATCAGAGTCATTAGGTACGAGATACAGTTTTGTTACCCACATTATTTAAAGTATCTCCTTTCATGATCAACAGGAGAAAGAAATTATTAAAGGTTTGGAACTACTTGTGGGTGTTTAAACATTTTTGGGTGAATTGTCCTTTTAAGTCAGACAGTCCACCGTGAAGAACTTAAATGCTTCTTTGCAACTGCGTGTTCATTGTTAGTTACAAGACAGCCACATTAATAACTTTCCCATTCAGCCTTACATCTGGAGAGTCTTGTGTTCAAAGGGCAGATGTGAGCTCCTATGTTCTCAACTGCGCATGTTTGTTTACTGCATGCTGCGCTCGTGTGAAAGGGATTTAATGGTCCGTGCTCTGGAGACTCCGTTGCTATGAAAACAAAGACACCAATACATGTGCAAATGAATACTTCTTATGAAACCGATTTAATACTAATTGCTATTAGTATTATAAACACTGCAACATACTTATTTGTTTATTCATATGTGTTGGCATTTGTAAAAAACGGGACAAATCTCATGCTGTATTGGTTTTGTTACTGAATGCATAGTTTTACCTTTAAATACGGCACCATTCTTTAATTTAAGGGATGGGTGGCAACCCTACCTGTTCCTGTCACACGATGCGTGTTTTCCGAGAATGCGTTAGTGTGAGAATGGTGAGTTCTGAAATTTTACAGGGGTGAGTTTGGTTACAGAATGCAGCTGTAAATCCTTTAAATAACTGTATTGTGTATGAACGTAACTGTATTAACGACTCAAATACAAGACTGACAACCGTATTCTGGTGCAATGTGAACATGTCCTACACGTACTGCTTAAAAGGTGTGATGGGGGCAGTTACAATCAAGCATTCACATTAAACCAGGCCTCCCTGCTAAATAAGATGCAGCCCATGCATTCAATTCTTTCCCCCAGTGAGACGTGAGGAAAACATTACGGGTGCTACTTCAATAGCCCGTCCCCTTGCCTAAAATGAAGGACTTACATCCATCCCCACTACTCTAAATGTGTCCAGACATTCCCAAATACTTCACATCCTATAATGTTGAGGCAACAGTCCCTTTGTGACTGATGTGGACTGCCTCAAGTACTAGGTCTGTGACACAGGTAAGCTAAAGGGATCTTCCCTTGGTGCAGTCTGTAATGTTCCTTCAGCAATGTCATTATAAGGGCCTCTCCCTCCCTCTGTATGGGGGCTGGTGGCCATGTAAGACAGCCCCCCACCCAATGATACATACATTAATTACTGTTCACAGGATTGACACTAGAATCAGAAGGACAAGGCTATATCAAATTTACTTGGGCTTAACATACTTCCATGCAACACCCTCTCGCCACCATCAACCCATTCCCTCTTAACCACATAAACTATAAACCACAGGTATATCAAGATTATGTTGTGACATGACAATATATACAATCCACCTCTCAATGTCTCTCTGCCCAATCGACAAAGGTTCCCCCTTGACTTTACGATCAAACCCCTTCTTTTGAGGAAATTGAAACTTCTGAACTTGTTTTCTGGCTTATTTATAGGCAGTTACTAATCTTTTATGAGCACTTTATTTGATCTTTTACTGATGCACCCAGCTGCTGACTTTCTCTAAAAAATCCATCTCCCCCCGGCCCAGCATAACATCAATTGGCAATTTTGCATGATGGCCAAACATTAAACAAATAAGGGGAATAGTCTGTAGAATGATGGGGTATGTTATTTTAGGTTTTTACCAATTCTGCACTATAGTGTAATCCTATTTTATGATCATGCCTTAAAGGGATAGTTTGCCAAAAAATTTTTTAATTAGGCCATGATTTAAGGAAAATCAGTCTCCTGCTTATATAACTGCATTTCGTTGCCTTATACCTTACATGTGCAATGAAAATAAAGTTTAATCTAATCTTATATTGAAATCCTCCAACATTTTTCTTTACAGATCCTAGTTTTGAACTTCTGATTTCTGATTTCTGCTTCCGTATTCGCATGCACTAAGCCTTCGTCCTAAGTTATCTGCTGGAACGTCTTCGGCATACAACAGTTAGCGCAAACTACAGAAAAGTGGTTATAACATTTTAAATATGGATATGTTTCTTACAAAAAAGCAATAATTCACTGGTGGCCTTAATTCACCCCCCGAAGTCGCGTGAGGCACTTTATGTTACGGATCTATGTGCTTTATTGGACTTTTTTTGGACTTTATAAATCTTAGAGGACAAGGGAATATTGTTGCGCTCAGATGAAGGCTAGTTGTAAGTCCAGGTGCGTGAAAACCAGTAAAATGTAGAAGAGACTGTAAATGGTTCGCACTCTGAAAGACTAGACAAAGTCTTTAACAAAAAGAATCAATCATTCATTTAGAGCAAGAGCAGACGTTTCAGCCATCCAGCTACTCTCAATGCTCATGGACTTTATAAATCTTGGAAAGAGCCAGGACATTATAACTCAGATTGGATTCGTCTGAAAGAAGATAGTCACAAACACCTAGGATGCTTTGAGGGTTAGTCTATCATGGTGTTATGTGTTTAAAGATGGAACGTAACACATGGGCCAATACAATTTTTGGGGGGAACCACCCCTTTAAAGTACCCAGCATACTCAACATTGTCTGATTAAAACATTCACCTTGTCCATTTCCTGGGTGATAGTGAGTCGTATGAGACTGATGTTACAATGAACTTGAGCATAACCCAAATGGCTGTATAAAGAATTTGCACAACACTGATCCAGAGGGGGCATTGCAACTGCATGAGTAAAGTGGTTCATCATAAATAAAATGTTACTGTTCCCACTATCCCCACACTTTAAACATTCCTTTTCCGGCTTGCCGCTACGATGGCGTCGCTGATGAGCGCTCTGTGCAAACTTTGCTGTTTTTTGTGTTATTCGTGTTACTTAGTATACTTACTTTTGCTCAGACAGTACAGACTCTGATACAGTATGATCGACAAACACTACTGGACATCCGATCAAATTTAAATTTCAGTTCGGAAACAACAGAACCTCTGAACTCCAGCTTCAGCGTCTACGTGCTCCCTCTGTTGCCGGCTTGCGTCCTAAGACACCGTCGGAAAAGGAGGAAAGGCAAACGTGCTGGAATTCTATGCAGATCGCGAAAAAGAAGTTGTAATCCTCCTCTCCCTACCATCTTGTTAGCCAACATACAGTCTCTGGATAACAAACTTGACGAACTTAATGCAAGAATCACATACCAACGGGACATTCGTAACTGCTGCGTTCTGGCTTTCTGTGAGATGTGGTTACATTCAGAAGTACCCGATACAGCCATTACACCGGATTCTCCATTTTTCGCCACGACAGATCGCTAAACTCCGGTAAGAGCAGAGGTGGAGGTGTGTGCTTTATGATAAACACTCACTGGGGCTCTGATGTTAGTTTTATCTACACACTGCTCCCCTGAGATTGAACTGCTCTCCATTAAAGTGCGCCCCTTCTACCTCCCGCGGGAGTTATTCAATCATTCTCACAGTTGTTTACATCCCGCCTCACGTGTACAAATCTAAAGCATTGGACGAACTGTACAGCACCATAAACGGATTAGAAATTGCTCACCCTGATTCTGCTTTTATCGTTGTTGGAGATTTTAACAGGGTGAATATGAGAAAAGTTCTTCCCAAATTCTACCAACACACAAATTTCCCTACAGGTGGTGATCAGACATTAGATCACTGCTATTCAACACTAAAGGACAGTTACAAACCCCTCCCCTGACCAGCATTTGGCAAAGGTCACCACATTAGCATACTGCTGTTACCAGCATACAGACAATGCCTCAAACAGGAAAAACCAGTTACTAAAACAGTCTCCAAATGGAGTGGCCATCGCCACACTGCAGGACTGCTTTGATTCCACAGACTGGCAGATGTTTCAAGATGCAATAGGAGACAACATACAGGAATACACAGACTTTGTGATAGGCTACATTAACAAATGCACAGAGGATGTTGTTCCATCCATTAACGTTAAATCATTTCCAAACCAGAAACCATGGGTCAACGGTGAGGTGCGGGCCAAATTAAGAGCACGGACTGCTGCCTTACACCTCTGGTGATTTAACTGCTTATAAGAAGTCCAGGTATTACCTTCAAAGATCAATAAAAACAGCCAAAAGAGCCTTTGGGACAGAGTGGAGTCAGAATATCATGGCTCTGACCCCCAATGCATGTGGAGCAGTCTACGCTACATCACAGACTACAAAGGAAGGAAAAGCAGTGGTGTGTCTTTGTCTGCCTCTTTATCAGATGAGCTCAATACATTCTATGCTCGCTTTGAGGCAAACAATACATTTCCTGCTGTGAAAATACCTGCTGACACTGACACCTGCCCCTTGGTTCTAACCACACACAAAGTTAGTAATGCCTTCAAAGAGAGTCAACGGCCACAAAGCTCCAGGTCCAGATGGCATACATGGACGTGTCGTGAGGGCCTGTGCTGTCCAGTTAGCAGATGTCTTCACCAACATCTTAAACCTCTCCTTGAGACTTACAGTGATCCCCACATGCTTCAAGCAAACCACGGTCATCCCTGTTCCCAAGAAAACAACTGTCTCCTGCCTGGACGACTACCGCCCTGTAGCACTGACATCAGTCATTATGAAGTGCTTCGAACATCTAGTCAAATCCCACATCTGCTCCTCTCTGCCTGACACCTTGGACCCATTACAATTTGCTTACCGTTCTAACAGATCCGCTGATGATGCCATTGCAATGGCCATACACTCTGCCATGGAACACTTGGAGGGAAGAGACACCTATGTGCGGATACTGTTTGTTGATTACAGCTCTGCATTTAACACCATCATCCCTACCAAACTTATAGCCAAACTGAAAATTCTGGGTCTTAACAGTTACTTATGTAACTGGGTCCTGGACTTCCTGACCGGAAGACCCCAGGTGGTCAGAATTGGCAATCACACATCCTCCTCACTTATACTCAGCAGTGGTGCCCCACAGGGATGTGTACTCAGTCCTCTCTTGTACTCCCTGTTCACTTATGACAGCTCTGCTAAGCATAGCTCCAACATCATCATCAAATTTGCTGACGATACTACTATCCTAGGACTCATCACTAATGGCGATGAGACATCCTACAGAGATGAGGTTAATAACTGTGAGATTGGGAGAATTGGGAGATGATTGTGGACTACAGGAAGTCACAGAGAGAGGGTCACGTTCCCCTTCATATCAACAGAGAGATAGTAGAGACAGTTAAGAGGTAAAAGTTCCTTGGCATTCACATCTATGAGGATCTTTCCTGGAGCCTTCACTCAGAGACCATAGTGAGAACAACCCGTCAGTGTTTCTACTTCCTGCGGAGACTGAAGAGGTTTGGCATTTCCTCTAACATCATGTCAAACTTCTACTTCTGCACTATTGAGAGCATTCTGACTGGCTGCATCACTGTATGGTACGGCAACTGCTCTTCTTTGGACCGCAAAGCTCTTCAGCGAGTGGTGAGAACAGCAGAGCTCATCATTGGACATAAACTTCCAGCCTTACAGGACATCTATCATACTCGCTGCTTGAGAAAGACTCGCAGCATCAAGGACCGCACTCACCCTGCTCATCGCCTGTTTGCCACACTGCCATCTGGCAGACGTTTCCCATCCATCCGATCACGGACAACCAGACTTAAGAACAGCTTCTATCTTCAAGCCATAAGACTACTTTAACAATCAGCTGTCTTCCATCTGAAAAAACAAATACATGAATACATGCTGCTCTTATGCTGCTCTTATGTTTACTTTCATTGTACTTGCACTGCCACTTTATTTTTAATATTCCTTAATGTTACTCTGTGACACTCCACAATGGCATTTTGGACATTGCTCTACTCAGGAATACATCTGAATGTGTGCTGCTCCTAAGTTTATTTATTGCATCTGCACTGCCACTTTAATTTTCCTCCTACGTCACTCTACAAAGACATTTTAGACACTGTTCTACCCCAGTAATCATAATATTACCTCAGGACTTCTTATGTACACTATAACTCTAAACACTGATTACCTTTATTGTACCTGTCACTTCCACTTATTTGTATGTAATGCTCTGTCCATGTCTTTCTGTCTATGGGCACTGTAGTCACTCAACGACTTCAGTGCTCTCCATGTACGTCTATGTCTTATGTCTTGTTATTGTCACTGTGTGTCTGAGCCTCGTCACAAGCATTTCAATGCCCAGTTTTCCCCAGTGTTAACTATGCAAATGACAAATAAATGCCTCTTGACAATGCAGTCTCCAATGACAAATAAGAAAACAAACATCTGAAGGAGGTGCTCTGATTGTATAGATTCAAGAGAGGCACTCGTGGGCTGGAGTCTTATGCAAGCTGCTTGAGGCACCACTTCTCAACAGTTATCAACAGGTAACAGGTATCAACAGTTACTAATACCAAACCTTCAGGTTAGGCGCTCCATTTTCCAGAGAATTCCAGTGTTATCAGTGAAATCATGCATATGTTCATGTGACTTGTTATGTCTTCATACTTCTCTCATACCACATCAGAGAGGACTCTTTTATAGCTTATTTTCTGGCAAACTGTTCAAGGAAAGATTTACTGAAATTCAGTGAAAACACTACTGAAACACTTAATGAATTACAGTGCTTTAATATTTAAAAAAACATTAGTGTACTGAAATGAAAGTCATATAATGAGACTTTCATGATGGCACAATGTGGTGTGACTCCTGTGGACCTTCATGAAAAAGCAGAAAATTTGACAAGGTTAGTAAGTTTGACTAATAATCCAGAAAATGCTAGCATATATTTATACAGGAGAAACCTTCGTAAAGTTCAATAACTTAAGAGGTTATCACATTTAAGTTATCCAATAATAGCTGGAAAACTACTTTTTTTTTTTTTTGTACTTTTTTTTTTACTTTGTTGTGTCTTTCAGTTAAACTTGAAACAGTAAATTAATATAAAATCAATCTTAACACTAATAACCTGGAGCAGTAATAGAAATTCGTTTTTGTCTACCTCTCAACATTTCCAAGTTGTTTTTGTATAGGGAAGTTTATTTTCGAGAGAAGTTGAAATGAACAGGGTTTTTTTTATGGTCTCATTGTTAGAGTGCTGACTATGTTTAGACAGTAATGAATGGAGGTGGTTGTAGACAGTGTGTGTAGTAGAAGGTGTGAACGTGACTGCGTGTGTAGGTGGGTGTTTCTCTGGGCGGGTTCAATGGCTTTGGGATCTCTGGCTAATGATGAAACAGTCAGTGATGATGAAACTGACTGGCTGTAAAAAGGGTTTCACTAAAGTATGATGCAACAATCAAAGAGAATTCCCCGACTCATTATTTGTCGACTACTCTCTCTCTATGTTTGTAATTCTCTCTGGCCTCTTCGCCCACACTTCTTTCTGCCAGCAAACTGTAAAATCTATAAATATAGACATGCAGCAAATTGTAAAGTGAACACACACACACACACACACACACACACACAGTTCACTGATTAGCATATGTAATATAGCCTGCATAATCCTCCTTTTAATTTGTGACAGTACAGGTCAATGCTGAATTGCAAAATCAACCTGGAAATCTCAACCATTACTGAAATACTTCTTCTTTTTCTTTTTTTTTTTTTTTTAAGCTTCCCTTTTCCTGTAGTTCCTCGTGATTTCTGTCAATCTTTTGGGAAGGCACAAGCTTTGAGGTTAACAGCTTGACTAGAAAAGACTAAAAGACAAGTAACTGTACGAAGTCAAATGAAGTAGCTTTCTGTAGTATTGATCACATGAATGTATTGCATATTTTACACATATTTTGCTGTAATGACATAAATTAGAATGTGATGATATAATACATTTCCATAATTCCAGTAAATCTAAATGTAGTGCAAATGTGCACTACATCTGCAAGATGTTTGTGATGTTTTAAACACTTTTAGGAATAGCCTTAAGGCATACCATACTTGCAACAATATTTTTTTCTATACCCATCCATGACTCGTTTAGTGTCGGTTTATAAAAAATAAAAAGGTTAATTAGGATTATATCAAGTGACAGAAGAGGTCACTTCAATATGTATAAAACTATATAAGGGTTAAAATAAACGTTTTATTTTTTTAAGTATTTATTATGTAAGGACAGTTGTACCAGACTGGTTTATTTTTATTTATTTTTATTTTATTTTTTCACCGGAAAATATCTACATGAATTTTAATTCAAACATAAAAAAAAAAAAACAACAGAAAATCTGTAATCAAGTCATGTTTATTGTATTTTGGAGCACATCATTTAATATTGCGGTCTTCATAATATTTTTTGTGACCCATCAACTTTCATTATTTATCCACTGATGAAGTAAGAACATTGCATAGTTTAACACCTGCAACTGGGTTTGTGAATATACACAGGGACAAAGGTGAACCACTGGCTGGCTATCTTTATCTTTTGTCACATAAAACACTTTATGGGATGTAAAAAGGATGTAAAATAGCTTTTCCTTCTGTGCTGGAGATAGATTCGACTTTCTTGATTGATCTCTCATGTGCCTGCAAGCATTTGTGTGGGCGTTGGGTAATCCCAGCTCTCTCTCTCTCTGTTGTCCTGGCTCTTTGGAGGCAAGCCATAGCAGCATGCCACCATTTGTCTGGTTTCAGTAAGGGAACTCTCTTGAGTGGGCAGATCCCTTGCATAAAAGGAGGCCAGGACTACAGGGAGATGCTCATTCTGCACCTCGCTCACTCATTCATTCAGCATGGCAAAAGCTCTTTACATCTGTGGTGTGGAGGACCCTGAAGAATCTCTGAAGATTGCTGAGAGCAGCCACCAGCTCAGGCATCGGGTCTGTTCCTACAGTCTCCTCCAGGTCCTTGTGGGTTTACTGGCGGTCTCCGTGCTGGCGCTGGCTGGAGGGTTCATCTGGATGAAGCTGGATCAGGTAAGGAGACTGGGTCTTTTTGTATTTATGATACTTCCAAGGAAAAAGCATGGATAGCAAATAACAGCATCCAGATTTATAATACTACAGAGTGGCTCAGAAAAAAATCAGGTGTATCCATGCTGTCATTTTATACTAACAGCAGGTGAACAAAAAAGGTTGAATAATTATTCAAAATATCTTTTCTTTTTAGGAGAATAAATTCGTATCGGTTTCGTAAATATGACAGTTTTCATTTTTGGGTGAACTGTTCTTTAAAGCTAAATTTAGTAAAAACATAATAATGAAAAGGAATTGAAATAGACTGCTTCTCCTTTAGAGGATGTTTTTCAGTAAAAATCTGTAATCCAAATAATGCAACTGCAATACGATTAAATGTTCAGTTCACTCAATAAAATTGTATTCACTATTTAAATTCTACAGGTTTCCCAAGAGAGGCTTTGGACTGTCAAGATCTCCGGTGAGTGTTTCACATCAATGATTGATGTATAATATGTTAAACTATGTTCTCTGTAAAGAGAACTATTTTCTCAATTAATACGGTTCATATGATTTTGCAGTAGAGAGTTAACTCTAGTAACTGTACCTAACCATGAGACTCTCTATTTTGCTTCACAGGAAATCAAACAAACTTCATTTCACCTAGAACTCAGAAATATGCAATCTTTGGCTCAATCTTCACAAAAACAAATGCGACTAAATGCGATAATAAGTTCAGGCTCCATGCTGTTGCTTCATTAAACAATTCTACAATTATCATGACTCAATCTATCCCTGGGATGTTTGCCAAAGATGATGTTGAGCTCATGGAAGGAGCAGGACTATTCATAGCGCTCAACTGTAGAGTGGACATTGATGAGGAGAAGTCCAAACTCTACGTTTATCAACAGAACCTATGACCTTGATGGAGATGCCGAATACAAGCTGTTGCTGGTATCCAACCCTAGAGGAAAGCCCTGTCTTTATTTTATAAAGATTTACACACAAAAATTTTACACACACATAGCTGTCTCTGAATGAACAGACACCTACTAAAAACATCAGTGTTCAAGGCTCACTTGTGAATGTTTGGTTAAGCAAAAATGACAGTGAAGTTCAGTAGAGCGTTTGTTTGTTCATCACTCTGAGTGTGGTTTAGATATTGTTATTTAAATATTTTATAAATCACGTTAAATCTATTTTTAGATATTTGCTGATTGTATTTGAATTATATTATTTCTTTATACTATTTTTTTTGTTTGTTTAAAATGTATTAATAAATGTAAACGGATTGTATTGACACCTATGGTGTCCACAACTTTCTACTGTTCAGCTCCATAAAACCTGTGTTTGTATTCATTACACATGTTATTAAACAATTTGCCTGACAAAAGCATGTTTGCTTGCAAATCCTCATTCTTTAATAGTTTTACATTTTTATATTGAAAGGTTTTTATTTATGAAGGATCTAAGCAATCATAGGTTTGGGATTTGTTCCTGATGTTTTATACCATTTAATCATGTAATATTAACCTATTTGTTCATTTTTATTAAATTATTATTAACTTATTTATTATACATGCCTGCTATTGTTGTTTTATCTCGCAAGTATGTCGTTTTTATAGTCTACATAAAAATATATATATTTTAGTGTAATCTCTTCGATGTATCAAAACTTGCTGAATTTGTACAAATTCAGAACAGGCATTAAAAAAAGATACAACAACAACATGTGATACAACTAATATGAGAAACATATATATTGGCCAGGTGGACAGTGATACAAATTTAATCATGAAAGCATGGGAAGAAGATTTAGGTTTTACTATAAAGGAGTAGTAAAGGAGTAATGTTTGCAGAACATACATGAAGGTTCCATAAATACTAGGCCTAACTTAAAGCTGCAGTCCTTAACTTTTTTTTGTTTAGGCTGTAGATAAATCGAAATCTACACGCTAAAACACACTATAGGCAATGCTGATGTTGCTTAAATTAATTTTAGAATAAAGTATAACAATAACAATAATTAGTGTAGTTTTATGTGATATGAGCTAACCAATCTTTCGATTAACTTACCATTGGTAGCGCAATTTATTGTAATGCTTTTTTCCTCAGTTGGTCAGAACAAATGTGGCAGACCCCTTGAAACAAAAAGCTTCAAAACAAAGCATAAATGCAATAAATGCAAAGCTGCAAAAGGTATTGATTCAATCATTATGGACATGCAGCAAACTCCACAGTTACTGGACTGATATCTTTGATTTGCATTAAAGGGAGTACACAAAATGAATATTGATCCAGACCCAATGATCTCTATATTAGGGGTTATTGATGAAGACTCCTTTAACTCCTTTAATTTTTTCTTATTTATGGTTCTTGGAAAGAGATACGACTCTTTTGAGGTGTAAACTGGACTCTGTTCTAACATTCGATGTGTGACCTGATGATGAATATACAATTACAGAGATCATGATTCCGAACAAAAAGTCAGATCTATTTAAAAAAAAAATGTGGAAACCTACAATAGAGCTCCTGGGAATATGATCACTCCATTCTGGTCTTATACACTGTTTGTCATTTTGTCATTTTCATTGTTATGTATGCATTTATTTTTCTCTATACCTTCAAGATGTAATCATTTTGATCTTCTGATTGACTGCCTTTTTAATATTGCATGTATCAGTGATGTATATTTCTGATAATTAATACTGTTTTCATTTCCATGTATCTTTGTATATCAACTGTTGGCTTTCCTGACATGTTGGAAAAATGTAATATGATAGAAAATGATCACATTTCCAAGAAATCTTTACCATATGTGTCATATTTCATAAAAAAAAAAAAAAAACATTCACTCGTAAGCGGTCATGTGCTACTGTTTGTCTCTGTGTGACCCGGTTTTACCTGACTAAGGCATGATTAGATCTTAGTTTCTTGCCAGTTTGTTATATTTACTGTAGTTCTCTTGTCAGAACTTATCCTAGAATGGCGCAAGAAGACATACCTTTACAAGGTTTCATCATGTGCTTATGTAATGATGTTTGTCAATAATGTTACAAGTCAAATTTATTTCTGAATATGATGCAAAGAATCAGCTAATAATGGATGCTTTGTCAACATTGTGCTTAAGTCAGATATTAGGTATTTTCCACAATTTCATTGTTACAACTTATACACTCTGTAAGACTGGAATAGTAATAAATATAGACATGCATAAAAGCAAATGAAATGGGTTTAACTTTGAGAAAATGAAAGGAGTAAAAACCAACAAAAACAAAAGTTGAAACAATTTTACTTCAGATGGATAGGTTATTCAAATATTCAAATATTTTTTATTTAGTTTTTTCCCATTTGATACTTTTATGATACAGCATAGACATTTTTAAGAATGAATCTATCTATCTATCTGCAGACAAAAGGGAACAGCACAGGTAAATGACACTCTCACAGAGCTTTATTAAACGTTTCAGAAGAGGAAATCCCATGCAAGTGAGATAATGAGCTGAGGAACTTGCGCAGATTTAGCTGAACAGTCCCTGTGGATTTCCTTAGCAGGTTGTGTCTGATCCGGTGTGCTAAGCTGGGGTCAGAGGATGATGGCTGATGACTGGAATGAGTTCGATGAACAGGGAGCCAGGCACATGTAATGATGTTCGGCTCTTGAACGAATCGTTCTTTTGAGTCGGTTCTTAGGAAGTAACCGGTTCACACATTGGATTGATGACACAGAACACACAGGCGAAGTCCAACTCCAAAAGAACCGATTGAGCCATTTCAACCTCCTGTTGTAGTTTGCAGAGGATTACCGAGGACTCAAAAAGAACCGAATGAGCCGTGTCGAAGTTTGTCGAGGATTACCGAGGACTCAACAAAACCGAATGAGCCGTGGCAAAGTTTTTAGAATAGTACTGAGGACTCAACAAGAACTGAATGAGCCATGGTGAAGTTTGTCGAGGGTTTCCGAGGACTCAACAAGAACTGAATGAGCCGTGGCAAAGTTTGCAAAGGATTACCGAAGATTCTGATGAGTGAGTTGTTGATACTGTGCAAGCCTGAGGCGCATACTGGAAATATGATCATCATGACTGTTATTAATTTACATTTTATTTAAACCTGCAAAACCCTTTCTTTGGAATGATGTAAATACCTTTACAATAGTTTATTGTGCATGCATATTATATTTAAAGTTGCTTAAGCTAAATCAAGGATTTTATAAGACATTTTATAATCATTCTTTATACTGTAGACATGTAGAACATATCCTCTTGGGTGCACCAATGTGTGTAAGGTGTGAAACTTTTAGGAATCTTATTCAAGTTGTTGGCTAGTCAATATTGATCAGTCATTTTTGACATAAATTCGCAAATGAAACTGCCTACAAACACCATTAACTTAAGGGATATATGGTAATATTCAGAAATATGCTTTCACACAAATAACTTTATTTTTTGAATGTTTCAATATGTGTTGACACAAATGACTTATTTGAATTTTGCACTGACACAACATTGCTCTTTTGTTGTTAGAAAATGAATGCGTAGGAACGTTAAAGGGCTTGGCCGCCATGATGATGGCCTCCTTTACTACTACTCGGACTACTGTGCAGTGTTTAGACGTATTCCCTCTCAGCCGTGTGTCTTAATTTGATTCATTAAAAATCTATTTCAACCATGTATTGTGGGGTGTAATAGCGCAACATATAAACACCATGGGGAAAAAATGAAAAAGCATTAACTTTCCATCGCTTTCCTGCTTGGAGGCGCGACCACAGAGACCAAGTTAGGTATAACATCTGAATATTAATTTATAAAGCTTAAGTGAACATTGAAAATAAGGGAAATTTCCCGGGTTACTCATCCAAAATACGGGAAAATTTCAACATTCATCTTTCTGTTGCTGTCCCTCTTCCCACAGTATAAATTCTTACTACAAAACTGCTGCATTAACTAAGCAGGTAATAAAGCTAGGTATTTTTCCTTTCTCCCAACTCTGCTTCTTCTGGTTTGACTTGCTGTATGTTTACATTCGCAAGGCCATCAACATGGCCGCCACATCCCAGAATGCAACAAAGCGTCCAAGCCCTATTTCCTGATGACGGCAGGAACCGATGAATCGCCTTTTGGAAACAGTTCAATTAGCTGATCTATCCGAAAAAAACGGTTCGCAAAAATGAATCGGACTTTGCATCAATAATGAGTGGGTGGAGCTGAAAGATCTGGCGTTGCTGGGGTCCATTCTTCGTAAGCCGCTTACATCCTAAATCAAATGACACATCCAAGATGATATCATCGCGCTAATCAGGACTTCAGTTCTTCGTACGCACCTGTTGATGATTGATTAGTATGGCTGGATTGAGTTATCTGAGATAACTGCGCGTTCATGGGGGTTGGTTTAAAAGCGGCTATTTATCGATACTCAAAACCAATATCAGCAATGCAGTGATTGGCTGGCGGCAATACAGCAACCCAATGACGACATCTTATTTTGAAAAAAGACAGCTGACAAAAGACTTGACAAATTTCTGGACTTTTATATGGGAAGTCCAGAACGATACAAGCGAACAAAACTACATAAATGTTATAATAGATATATGAAATGTGCATGTGTGTTTTTTTTTTACGTGCTTCCCAATTATTTCTATTCATGATATCTAATTTTGTAAAGGTTTTAAATTTTTATTTTAATGTAGCAATAAGCAATTCATTTAATTTTATCTTTGAAACAGATTTGTTAAGTGACAGTTTTAAAGTTTCAAGGGTCAAGATTATTTTATGACGAATAAATCGATCAGTAATTAAAACTGTCCGTTTATAGGATTGTAGACTACACAATATTATGAACCTTTATTGTATTGAAATAAATTTTTTAATTATTATTATTTTTTTAATTATTGTTCCTGGATCAGTAAAATACTATTGTAACAAAGTAACGGTGGCTGGGAAAGATTTTAATGATCAATTCTGCTTAAAAATATACAATCTAATCCTGTTTACATGAAATAAGCTTGCTCCCGACCAGGTTTAATTTTACGGACCTGATGCTATGACTGTAACTCTGCGATACTCTGGGACATGCTGGTCAGATAACATTCTGATCTGAAGCTTGTTTACAGTTCTCTTTAATGTGTATATCAAGCAGAACCGTCATCAGTCAATCTCATGGACAGATTATGACATGCAAAGGTCCCGGGGCCAATTATGTCCAAGTTCCCCCACCCCTGCATACAAATTTCCACTGTTCTTTCTCTTAGCTGCACATTAACAGTAATAAAAAGTGGAAGTTACGCTCACGAATAAGCTATTCCAACCGTTAGCATTCTATAAAATGCATGCCCTGCACTATTGTACAGGGTTTACAGAATTAATATAGGACTTATACACTTTTCTGATATTTTTCTATCTGTCTAATAGCTACAACTTATAAATCAACAATAATCACAATAATAATCAAAATAAATCAACAATACGGCAATCTGAGGTGAATGAAACGCGTCTTTAATGAATTAACTGTCAAGTAGCCTACACATATTTAATCAGAATCAGAATGAGCTTTATTGCCAGGTATGTTCACACATACGAGGAATTTGTTTTCGTGACAGAAGCTCCGCAGTGCAACATAACAGCGACAGAACAAAAAACACAATAAGGAATAAAAAATATAAAAAAATACAAATAGGTGGGTAAGGAATGACAATATACAAATGACAATGTATGGCAGGTATATTACAATGAGCATTTATGTATGTACATGTATATTATGTGCAAAAAATGTAAGTGTACGCTAAGTATGTGTGTTAGATAAATAAGTGTATATGTATATAAATATAAAGTGTAGTGTGATCCACAGTTATTATCAGCTGTTCATAAGATGGATTGCCTGAGGGAAGAAACTGGTCCTGTGTCTGGTCGTTCTGGTGCACAGTGCTCTGTAGCGTCGACCAGATGGCAACAGTTCAAAGAGGAAGTGTGCTGGATGTGAGGGGTCCAGAGTGATTTTGCCAGGCCTTTTGCTCACTCTGGATAAGTACAGTTCTTGAATAGAAGGGAGGGTTGTACCGATGATTCGCTCAGCAGTCCGGACTACCCTCTGTAGTCTTCTGAGGTCAGATTTAGAAGCTGAGCTGCACCAGACAGTTACTGAAGTGCAGAGGATGGATTCAATGATGGTGGAGTAGAACTGTTTCAGCAGCTCCTGTGGCAGGTTAAACTTCCTCAGCTGGCGAAGGAAGTACAACCTCTGCTGGGCCTTTTTCACAATGGATTCAATGTGAATATCCCACTTCAGGTCCTGAGAGATAGTGGTGCCCAGGAACCTGAATGACTCCACTGCAGTCACATGGCTGTTCATGATGGGGAGTGGGGGGAGTGCAGGGGGGTTTCTCCTGAAGTCCACGATCATCTCCACTGTTTTGAGCGTGTTAAGCTCCAGGTTGTTGAGAGTGCACCAGACAGCCAGCTCTTTTACCTCCTGTCTGTAAGCAGACTCGTCACCGTCCTGAATGAGGCCAATGAGTGTGGTGTCGTCTGCAAACTTCAGGAGCTTGTTAGAGGGGTCCTTAGACGTGCAATCGTTGGTGTACAGGGAGAAGAGCAGTGGGGAGAGAACGCAGCCCTGAGGAGCTCTGGTGCTGATTGTACGGGTACTGGATGTGTATTTACCCAGCCTCACTAGCTGCTGCCTGTCTGCCAGGAAGCTGTTGATCCACTGACAGATGGAGGTGGGCACGCAGAGCTGAGTTAGTTTGGGCAGGAGGAGGTTTGGGATGATCGTGTTGAAGGCCGAGCTGAAGTCCACAAACAGGATCATCACATAAGTCCCCGGTCTGTCTAGGTGTTGCAGAACATAATGCAGTCCAATGTTTACTGCATCGTCCACAGACCTGTTTGCTCTGTAGGCAAACTGAAGAGGATCTAGCAAGGGTCCAGTGATGTCCTTCAGGTGGGCCAGCACCAGTTTTTCAAATGACTTCATGACTACAGACGTTAGAGCCACAGGCCTGTAGTCATTTAGTCCTGTAATTTTTGATTTCTTAGGGGTGGGGATGATGGTGGAGCGTTTGAGGCATGAAGGGACTTCGCACAGCTCCAGCGATCTGTTGAAGATCTGTGTGAAGATGGGGGCCAGCTGGTCAGCACAGGATTTTAGACAGGCTGGTGTAACACAATCTGGGCCTGGTGCTTTTTTCCTTTTCAGCTTCCAGAAGACTTGGCGCACCGCATCCTCGCTGATCTGAATTGCAGGTGTGGGGGAGAGGGGGGATGCAGGAGGTGAGAATTGTGAGAGTGCTTGATTGGAGAGGTGTTCAGGATGGTTTGCAGGAGCTGTTAATGGTGTGAACGGTTGTTTGGAGAGGTATTCAGGGCTGGTTGCAGGAGTTGTGAATGGTGTGAATGGTTGTGTGGGGAGGCGTTCAGGGCAGGTAATGGGTGTTCTGTCAAACCTGCAGTAAAACTCGTTCAGATCATCTGCCAGTCGTTGATTCTCCACAGTGCTGGGGGGTGGTGTCTTGTAATTGGTGATCTTCTTTAGACTTTTCCACACTGATGCGGAGTTGATGGAAGTGAACTGAGTCCTTATTTTATAGACATAGTCTAATTTTTCATGATATCTTATTCAGATTTGAAATAGAAAGTCATGAGACACTTTTCTAGATTGCTCCAGGACTGATTTCATGTGTTTTTATATCAAATAAAAATATTTAATTGTGTTAAAAAAATATTAAAGGCACTTCAGTGTCTATAACTTTTCATATTTTTGAGCATTATCAAATCTGGTTCATAAAAAGTAAAGCCCAAAGGGTCTTCTTTCCAAAGACACCAAAATTAACACTGAAGTAGGAAACTTTTACAATTATAAGTTAGGTAGAGCACTTTCAGCTGTGAGTCCCATAATGGGGGGTGCTGGCTAACAGGTTAATTCATTTTTTTTTTATTGGCGTTGTTTACAATATTCTAGTTTTAGAATAAATGAATAAATGAATAAATAAATACCTGTAGCCAGTCGTCCTCACAAATATTTTATTAAACAGGTTTAATACTTTTCGACTGGCTGCACTGGCGACGGTCTATACTCTGGAGATGCATTTTTTTTAGATCATTAAGCATCCTTTTATTTCAATAAGAAGTCTAATAAATGTTAAACAGGAAGAATAAATTTAAATAGGCCTAGGCTAGTCTATCAAATAAAAAAAATCTAACATTTGTAAATAAAATAATGTTACTATATATATACACTTCAATTATATCTAATATATTTGAGGAAATATGATGAGGAAATATCTCAACATATCTCAGATGAAGTCATAGAGTTTAAAGTGTTAGACGTTGGGAGCGTTATTTACTGTAAACTCATCAAATTAAAATGAAAATAAACAAATAAAATTTAAAATATTTTTGTTTTCGGAATAAATAAAGCAGCATTTTATATTATATTTTGTTCTGACATGAACCGGAAAGAGAAGAAAATTAGCGTTTTTGCCAAGAAAGAACTAATTAGTTTTTAAGGCCTGATTTGACAACAGCCTACTTTTCTGTTTGATTAATAGAAAATAAAAACACTAGAAATGTTGTGAAATGCAATTAACTAAATGAATCAGCAAATGCGCTACAACACATTCACATAGAACGTTTTTGCTTTGAAAAACGCGAGCAAGGAGTGGGATGGGAGTAAAACGTGTTTTAGCTCCAGAGAGGCATTTTAAAACTTTTAGAATGCCGTGTCATGCGCGAGACATTGCAAAAGACTGCAAGATGCGAGCGTAATGGGTATACACGGGTATACCCTTATGAAACAAAAATATATTGCAGTATATTGGAAAATATCATGTTATATATTAGGCATATATTCTTATATATATTAATTTTTTTCCAATATATTGCAATATATTGAAAGTGGCAATCATTTGTATATTTTGCAATATAGTATATAATATATGTATCATTAATATATTATTAAATGTATATAATTATATAATATATTAGAAAATAAAAAGGGAAAATAATATATTACAATATATGACAATGTATTATAAGAAATATATTGGTAAATATATTTTCCTTTCGTATGGGTATAGAGAAACAATGTAAAAATAGTGCACTGGAATGGAAAAATGCTTTCTGTGGCCCCCAAGTGAGTTTTGCTAAATCATTATTAACAAACTCAATTGCTCTCCCTATGCCCCTACTACGTATGTACTGTTGTTGTTTCAGAGTCTGCACTATAAGTTTTTCTGTCACCAAAACAAATTCCTTGTCTGTGCAACAGCAATAAATCTCTTTCTGATTCTGACAAATAGAATGTGCTATTCACTGCACCTAATTGTAAATATATATATATATATATATATATATATATATATATATATATATATATATATATATATATGCATACATTGTATTGAACATTAATGGAGCAAAATAGTTTGTGTGGAAATAAATAATTGAAGTTGGTTATTTTGTCTAGGTCCTCCCTTCCAGAACTTGTTTTCAAGGGGGCCCACAGCAACAACCTACATTGGGCCTTGGATGCTCCAGTATTCCCGGATAGACATGCATTCAAGCATAAATAAAAATATGATTTAATTGGTAATGTGTTTTTCTTACCAACTTGTATCGCACGACATTACAGCCCTGACCCATCCCCCTCAACATCATCTGGATACAGGTCGCATGTTAATGCCAACTGTAAACGCAATCACTAGCATGTCCTATACCAGAGGTAGTCGAGGACACATTGTGATCGGATCTCAGTAGAGCTCAATCCAGCCATAATGTCTGCATTCAAAGGTCGATATCATGCAAAATGTTTTTTTTTTTTTTTTTATATTGTAATGTTTTTTATATTTTTATTTTAATGTCATGAGAGAGAAACTAAGTTGTGTTTTTGTTTTTCATTTACAACTCTCAGTTACACTGGCAGTATAATCTGTCCTTCACTTTTGTATTCAAATGGCATTATGACAAGTTTTATGGGTAAGTGTTATAAAACTTCTCCATGTCTTCAAGAAATTTCATGTCTAGCCTAGTTGAAACATTAAATGACTAGTAGATAAAGAAAGTAATTAATTCTTCGACTCTTAATTTTCCTGCAGACAGTGCTTGGCTCAGTGATTTTACCTCGTATATGCAGCACTAGTGCACCCATGTACTTCCTTATTCCAAAAATATACAAAGTCATCAAACAGTAGTGGAAAATATGGCTCTCACAGATGGTGGTATACTAATTTGCTTTAAAGTTGTGCTTATACTAAATGGCCAACAGCAAAGCAGTGTTGTAAATTGTTAAAGAAATAAGTAGTCTTAGTGTAGTGTAGGGAATCAAATATACATAGAAAACGACCTTGTCTAACAGGCTTTCTCTACCACTTGAGGGTATGATGTAACGATGAATAAATTAAGTGGTTATGTATGTGTGAGTGTGCATACTGACACAATTGCAGGTTAAGCAGCAACTGCATCTATTTTTAGTTTCTTCTTATTTACCTTATTTACCTAATTTTCGAATTTACGACACACCCTTACAGGAACAGCCACAGAGGGTAAAACAATGCTTTGCGCCACTGACCGCCAGTTAATTTTTCAAGGTTTACAATAAGTATAATTTAATTTAATTTTAATTTAAGTATAAATGTAGTAAGACAGATATATTTAAAGGCCAAATTCAGCATTTACCTTATTGATGATTTTTACAGGCAAGCAGATGAACCCAGAATATTAATGCAATCTGCAAAGTTTAATATAAAATTTTTAGAACACCATTATAAAGAAGATGGTTTTCCCATAGGACACCATTATAAAGAAGATGCTTAACCATTTAGTTCAGGGGTGTCAAACTCAATTCCTGGAGGGCCGGAGCCCTGCAGAGTTTAGATTCAACCCTAATTAAACACACCTGATCCAACTAATTAAGTCCTTCATACTTATTTGGAAACTATGTGACTATATGTGTGTTAAAGCAGGGTTGGAACAAAAGTCTGCAGGGCTCCTTGATTAAATGCATTGTGCTCATATTCTGGGCTCATTTACTTGCCTGTATAAGGTATGCGTACTGAATTCAGTCTTTTAATATCACTGTTTTAAAGTGTTTTTGCATTAAATGTTTTAGTATGTACTGCTGTTTTTACTGATTTAAATATTACGGTGGGTGATTTATATGGATTGCTAATGGCCAAAACTTTCATTTTGTTAACATATCTTTTATTTTTCTTTTGATAGGTGGTCTAAATATTTTTGGACTGGAACAGAGAGAAAATTGACGGCTTGTGCTGCAGTTCTATGGATGTTTTGCCCGCCAAGTTTATGAGCCAGTCACATGACTGAAACCTAAGAATTGACCCCTGAGACAAAGCTCAAAAGGAAAATGTATTTCACGTGGGTTCTTAGGCTGTTAAAAAATTCAGGAGATCTGAGTTATGCAACAAATTTGTTTCATCTAAAATTCCTTATGATAGATACAAATAGACACAAATGGTTGAAGTACAATATTATATAAGCATGACTATTCTTAATGTGTTTTAGCCCATCTGCTGTAAGAATAATTTTATGATCTCATTTGAATTTCATTGCTGTCTAAGAGAAGATCTTATGGTCAAACGATCTGCGCTGAAGCTGAGATCGTTCACCAACTTAAGTGAAAGTTAATGTGCCTAGATCTTTACGGGTTACGTGTGAACGCATGCCCATATTCCGAGTAATCACTGGCAGTGTGAAAGTGCAAAATTTAGTGACCCGGGAACAATTGCCGGGACACGTTACCCGTGTATTTTCTGGATTCGCAGTGTGAAAGGGGCTATGGTGTCAGAAGTGTGCGTGTAGTGACGATGGCACAAGGACTTCGTAAGACTGACCCCCTCGTCTTTGATGAGAAAATTGTGGACAACTGGAGGAAAATTAAGTGCGAATGGAGCATTCACAGCAACACCGGCCTTTCAGCAGCAACAAAAAAAGTACAAGCATACACGTTTCTGAACCTAGCTGGTCCTGATGCCAAAGATAAATATGACACTTTCCCTTTCGAGGAGGGGCAAGATCGGGAAGATTCAAAGGGAATTTGAAGTGTAAGGAAATTTGCCTGCCTGTAAAGAATGTAATTATGGACAGACATGCATTTAATACAACAAACCAGAAGCCACATGAAACAATCCAGTCGTACGTTGTCACGTTAAAAACACTAGCCAGAAAATGCGAATTTGGCACTCTGCATGACAAACTGATAAGAGATCAATTAGTATGTGGCATTCACAAAGACAATATCCACACACAGCTGCTGAAAGAAAAAAAAAAGTTTAAACTCAGCTATCGAAAATATGCAGCTACATGAGCAGTCTGAAAAAGGAAACAAAGAAATAAAAAAAGATCCAAAGAAGGAAAGCGGCTCTTTGAAGGACAGCAATGCGCAACCATTGTTGACGACATCCTTGTTTGCTGCAGCACAAGAGAAGAGCATGATCTCTGCCTCCAGCAAGTCATGGACAGAATATGCACCATAAATCTTAAGCTCAACCCTGACAAGTGCCGTTTCCGGGTGTCTGAGGTGTCATATGTGGGTCACCTTCTAACTGACCAGGGCATAAAACCTGACCCTACAAAGACAGATGAAGTCTGTTCTATGCCAACCCCAGCAGACAAACATATTGTGCAAAGGTTTTTGGGCATGGCAAACCATTTTTCGAAATTCATCCCAGGCTATATCGAAATCACAGCACCCCTGCGTCAACTCCTGCTTCAGGATGCAGAATGGAGCTGGCAGGAGCACCATATGGCAGCATTCACTAGACTTAAAGAACTCCTCACAAGTCCTTCTGTACTCCAGTACTTTGACATGCACCAGCCAGTGGTGTTATCTGCAGATGCCTCTCAGCACATGCTGTCTGTCTCCAGGACAACAAACAAGTGGTGCTTGCCTCAAGAGCACTTACAGAGACTGAGTCACGATATGCTCAGATAGAAAAGGAGCTTCTGGCCCTTGCCTATGCTTGTCAGAAATTCCACAATTACATATATGGCTGTCCTGTGACCGTCGAAATGGATCATCAACCCTTCATCAATATTCTGAAAAATACACTCTGCACTTCTTCAGAGGATAAAGATGTCCGATGCATCTGTCTGCAACACAAAAGGGAGAGAAAAATCAGGAGAGTGTAACAACGGCCCACCACACACACAGCTCCGTCCACTGGACCGTATCTGGCACCTCCTTTTTAGTAAGATCTGTCAAGGGGCTGGTGAGGTCCGAATAATTAGGTACAAACCTTCTATAATATCCCACCAGCCCCAGGAACTGCCTTACTTCCTTTTTGGTCTTGGGGCGTGAAGCGGCCGCAACGGCTGCTGTCTTATCAATTTGGGGACACACCTGTCCATGCCCCAAGTGGAAGCCCAGATATCTCACTTCCACACACCCTTCGCACACTTCTTCTGGTTGGCCGTGAGTCCGGCCCCCCTCAGCGATCTCAGGACAGCCCTCAGATGCTGCATATGCCGCTGCCAATCATTACTAAATATAATGATATCATTTAAATATGCAGCCGCATATGCAGCATGGGGCCACAGAATCTTATCCATAAGATACTGAAAGGTGGCCGGTGCTCCGAAAAGCCCGAACGGAAGGGTAAAAAATTGGTGTAATCCAAACGGCATGGTGAAAGCTGTCTTTTCTCTGGACAATGGAGACAAGGGGATCTACCAATATCCCTTTGTTAAGACCAGTTTTGAAAAAAAAAATGAGCCGTACCGAGCCGATCAAGCAATTCGTCAACCCATGGCATTGGTCGAACTTCGACACAGCATTCACCATGCGATAATCCACACAGAAATGGACTGAGCTATCCGTTTTCAGAACTAAAACTATGGGGCTCGTCCAGTTACTGTTGGATTCTTCTATTACTCCCATTTCAAGCATCGCACCTAATTTAGCCTGAACTACTTTTTGTTTGTGTTCAGGCAAGCGATGCGGCCAGCTGCGAACTACCACGCCTGGCTCCATCTCGATATGGTGCTGAATAAAGTTAATACGGCCAGGTAGGGGCAAAAACACGTCGGCAAACTCTGCTTGTAATTTAGCTAAATCAGTGAGCTGGGACGGCGAGTGGTGATCTCCACCTGGGGCAAGTGCGAGGGATTGCGTTTTGACATTCACCTCAAACGGCCCCTGCCACTTTGCAAGAAATTTAGAACTTGACATTGGGAGTAATAAAAGAACTTTGTCTCCCGATGCAAATTTGTGTTACTTAGTTCCCGTTATACAGCCAGCTCTGTCTGTCCTGGGCTTGTAACAAATTCTCCATTGATAGCCGCCACAAAGTGTGGAGTTTTGTTCTCAAGTCCAGTACATACTGAATTTTGTTTTTACTTTGAGATGGTCCATCCTCCCAAGTTTCTCTTAGGATGTCCACGCGGAATAGAGAAGCTCAAAGTGAGAAAACCCTGTGGAGGCTTGCAGGACCTCTCACACAGCGAACAACAGGGGCTCTAACCATTTATCCCAATTATTGGTGTCTTCTTGGACAAATTTACAAATCATGGATTTAAGGATGCAATTAAAACGCTCAACCAGGCCATTGGTCTGTGGGTGATAGACGCTGGTCCGAACCGATTTAATGCCCAATAATTCATAAAGTTCACGTAAATTACATGACATAAAAATATCTCTTAGCAGAGATGTTGTGGAGAGCCACTGCTTCAGGATATCATGTTGCATAATCCACTATGACTAATGCAAAATGATGTCTCCTTGCTGATCTCTCTAATGGCTCAATGAGGACAATACCAATTTTCTCGAAGGGGACCTGCATTAATGGGATTGGGTTCAAAGGCGCTTTTGGTGCGGCCAGTGGGACATTCAGGACAAGACGCGCACCACCTGTGCACATTCTCCTGAATGCCCGTCCAAATAAATGGGTCATGAGACGATTTATTATCGTTGCCTGTCCTATGTACTCTGCTATTGGATTAGAATGAGACGTTTGGCAAAGTATTTCCCTGCGGCTCCTTGGAACTAACAACTGGGTTGTATCTTCGATATCGATATAACCAATCTTTTTAAAATAGCAAAACACAGATAGGCAAGCATGTGGGCAGGATGGAGAGGCTGATCGTCGATGGTACGGACCTGTTCGGAAGCGTGTTTTAACTATCTGCTCCTGGGGAAAGTCTTTGTGCTCCGAGTGAATGAGTCTCTTGATTTCGCTCTGTTCCACTGAACCAGAACTCAGTGGTCCCCGTTCAGTTTCTCCCAACTGCACTTGCATGCCCCCTTCTGTTCCACGTCACTTCCCTCAGCCAATAGCCAATTGCGGTAGGAGTCCCGGAGCTGTTGGGCCATCGTGAAGGGCTGACCAGATTAACCCAAGTCCAGGGAATGGAAGCACTGGAAATGCTGTTTGGGGCTCCGGCCGAACCCGCTGGATGATGGCCCTCTTGAGGTCGTCGAAGACCAGTAGGTTCTGTACTGGAAGCTGCTGTGTGGCCACCTGAAACTCGCCCGAGAGCAACAGGATTAGACGCACCAGCCATTGATCACAGGGCCATCCGCATGCTTCCGCTGATTTTTCAAATAGTTCGAGAAAAGCTTCAGGGTCATCCTGTGGTCCCATCTTATTCAAGGGCACCACAAGCTGTCTGTTAGCTTTGGTACGAACCTCCGGGTCAATCCAGCTCTGGATCTTCTCGCGGTCCTCCGTTGGGCTTGAAGAATGGCATGGAATAGCCCCTCCGGGTCATTTCTCGAGTACAGCAGGGCCTGATGTTTCTCCTGATACAAGACCGCTAGGGATAAGATGACTTCCACAAATGGCGTGGAGGACGGGGTTTGCATGGCGGCGGCTCTCCTTCTTCCTTTCCCGGGTTTCAACACCAGTGTAATGCATTCATGAGTGGAAAGGAAGTGGACGGGGTCGACTTGATTGCTGACGGTACCTTTATTTGCACAGTTCACTCTTCAACTGCTCACAGTGTCAACAACACCAATATAAACACAACTATCTCAATAACTTTCACTTTCTTGAGGTTTCTCTTTCTGGAATGTGTTATCTTTCAGCAGTCCTTTTTCTCTATCTTATATTCCTGGTGTTAAATACTCTCTCCACACCAATAACTGAAACAAGACACAGGTGTGGGTTATTTGCGTTTAACCCACTCACTCACCATTCTTCTCCTGCCTCTCTCTCCCGCTGCAGACTTTGCTAAACCACGCCCCCCTTGCTACATCATGATTTATCTTACAGAGTACCATATTCTGAGGCCAAAATTATGTCAGTTTTATGATGTTGTACAAATGTGTACAGAATCATCCTTTTTGAAATGTGTATTTGGCATGAATTAAAAATTGCCATTATTTATCATGTAGGAGTGAATTCACTGAGCCTCTTAAGCTTGATTGTACTGTACATAATGGGTTTTACACTTTATAACAATGGTCTTTAAAGATCATAACAATGGTCTATATTTAAATATTAGGGACAATATTGATTTAATGATAAAATGGTTTTGGCTGATGCAGTATGACCCTGGTGATTGGTTACACCTCACAGCAGGACTTCTAATTATTTTCATTTCTAACTTTTAAGGTTGCTCACTAAATGAAAACAAATATATGAAACATTGCTGGCCAACTTTGGCTGAATGCACAAGATAAAGTGGCAAAAACCTTCTTTTACATTTATTGATTAAATAAACTGACATACGTAGTGTATTTTCATCTGCCATGATTCTGAGGAATCAAACAGTCTCTGGGTTTTGTTGCCAGAAGATAGACTTTATTTCAGAGAGAAACGAAGCCGAGATGTTCTCTGCGAGAAGATCTTCCGAATGCTAGGTGGCATCTCTTTATATACCGTATACAGGGCATTCTAAATAGTCAGACTTTGCCTTATGCTTACAATTTTGATACCCCCCTAGAGAGAAGGGGCCCCTACTTGTTTTGGAATAGAGAAAGGCCCTTTCTGTATGTCTGACCAGATGTTTCTCATCTAGTCTGTACAATCTGGCAACGTAGGTATATTCCTGTCTATACTTTACCTATGGGATTATAAGGGAATAATAACTAGCAACAAAAATGGCTAGATTCACATTGATTATACTTGATTAATTAAAATCTTATTAATAAAAATCTTCCACACATATTATAAATGTCATGTATAATAATGGACAAATAACACATGAACAAAATGTAAATGAAAACATGATTATTAGGCAGGGAGAAGAAAGGGGGAACATTTTCATCTGGGTATTAGATTTACACATTTAGCCCCAAAATTGGCCTTTTTACCTGTATTCACCCTACACTACCATTCAGTAGTTTGGAGCATGTACGATTTCTTAATGTCTTTGAAAGAAGTCTCTTATATGTTCACCATATTTGCTTTTATTTGATTGTAAATCCAGTAATATTTTGAAATGTTATTTCAATTTAAATGTACCGTAGCTGTATGTGATTGTAAAGGCCAAAGTATACTTCGACCTTCCACGTACAACAACGCATGCACAAAGTGAATGTTAAGCGCAAGCGCAGGTGGAATTGTGCATGTGTCGAGCTCGTCCGTCCATACTCATTCGTGGTTGAGTATACTTTGAAAGCTGTGCAGATGCAGCTGTGCAAGGGGTGGAACGGAAATGCGAAAAGTGTAGTATATCCAGGCCTTAAACAGTGTGCAGGGCTGTAAAGCTGAAAGTGCATCATAATAAAGTTATTGTCTCTCAAAAGTAAGAGTTCACTCTGACCAGTTGAATTTTATAGGGGTAATATGGCGTTGCTAAAAAGAACTTTTTTTTTTTTTGTGTATTTGGTGTAATGCAATGTGTTTATGCGGTGTACACACATACTGTACATTATTGTTGCTCCTCTATGCTCCGCCTTTCTGAAACGCATCGATTTTTTAGAAAGCTAATCATTCTGAAAAGGAAGGTGTAAACTGATTGGCCAGCTATCCAGTGCATTGTGATTGGCCAAATTCCTCAAGAATGTGACGTAAATGTTATGGGCCTTAACATACGGTGATAATATGTGTCCCGGCGCGATGAGACAAAACCAATAAAAGTCAGAAGCGCCAGACTGTCCTTGCAATGTTGGAATTGCCCCACCTTATAGAAAACGACAATAGCATTGTAGGCTACTCTCACAGGAAACAGTCTTTGTCCTCCGTAAAATACGCTGCACACATCTGAATATTTGGGTTGAACTGTTCTGGAACAGTGTTGTAGATACAACTTAACCACTGATCATGCACATAGTGTTCAACTTCAGAAAGCAGGGAAATGCGAGTGTTCATTTTAAGCATATTGACTGGCACTAGATGATTGCTGTGCAGTGTGATAGAGCGACTATATATATATTGAAAGTATAGTTTCTTATATCTCACTTCAGTAAAAAAATAAAAAATAAATAACACTGTCATGTTTGAGCAGCCCTACCACAAGGGTCAGCTGACATCCTGTGACCTGCCTGTAACTTCCTGTCTAGGCCTTGGCCACAGATGTTTATATAGTTTCACCTGAAGCTTGAGCTGATACCTTTTGCAGACTACAGGTATTTCAATCAAAACTCTTTCGGATGTGGCAGTCACTCCTAAATGAGTCAATATCGAGTAATATGCCAGTTTTTACCAGCTCATATAGCATTCCTGTTACTTCATTAGTACGGACTTGTCTGACATGATGTCACTATGTGATTACATAAATAAACTTGTGAATCAGTTATTTAAATACAGTATGTCAGGTGTGACGAGTCAGCTGCCTCCTCCCTGATTATCATCGGCACCCGTCCTAAATCGCCGCCCTTCACCAGGCTCCCGACAGGAGTGGGTGTGTGAGACAGGAGGGGCGCTGGACGAGTCAGGGCTGGCAAAATGTGATGGTGTACACCTGATGTGAATGGAGCCTAGGGTTGCCACCTTCAATACAGAAACATAAGGGACGTCTGGGGGGAACACCCCTTGGGGCCACGATGACCACAGGTCCCATGACGTGCCAGTGGTGGGTAATCACAACTTAAAATATGTTTTCATAAAAATATTAATTGGTAATGAACTTTAGTAATTGTATAAGGTGGAGTGAATGCAGATTTTGGATAAAATTCATTGTTTGCAGACAGTAACACCATCCAAACAGTGAAACCACATAATAAATAACCGATCTACAAACATTTCTAAATTCATGTAAAACACAATTTTTTTTATTATTATTATTGGTAATTTAATCTATTTTATATAGTCTATTGTTAATTCTACAGTAGCCTATTGAATAGTGCAATAATTTAAATTAGTTAAGTTGTTTATTTGCTTCACATAGGCACTATATTTTTATTATTAAATATATCTGTTACAAACACGCTAGGTTCCACCTCCACACAATCACAGCGCACACCCTCACCTGAGTACTGAATCATCCCCACCTGATCCTCATCACCAGTCATCCACCACAGCACCATAAAAGCCACACACGCACACAGTCATTGTCTGGTCACGTTCGCGACAAGATCACTCATCTGCGCTAACTATAATGCCTAACTCCTCTTTACCTTCTCTCCAAGGATATTCTCCGAAGTCTACTTCTCCTTCTTCTTCTCTCTAAGGATTGCTCCCGAAAACTCCTCCAAGACCTCACGGTGCGTGTGTGTGTGCGTTCACCTCCATCCCGGCACGGATCCCAATCCCTCATCCACTCCTCACTACCTGCTCCTCTGCTTGTGTCTTTAAATAAACATCTTACTCATCTGTTACTCCTCTGTCTCCGAGTGATCCGTAACAATATCTCTCTTATCTTGTATTAAAATAATGCTAATATGTCTGACTGTACCTTAACCGTAATAAACAAATCGCTAACACTTTAAAATAAGGTTCATTAGTTAACAGTTAACTACATTAACATTAACTAATAATGAACTGCAATTACTGTATTACATGTAATAATACTTTATTAAAATCTTTTTAATATTAGTTAATGCACTGAAATAACATGAACAAACAATGAAAAGATTTATTTCTATTAACTAACATTAACAAAGATGAATAAATACTGTAACAAATGTATTTCTTAATCATTGTTAGTTCATGTTAGTTAATATACTAATGTTTAATAAATGAACCTTATTGTAAAGTGTATGAATGTTGTTCTCCGGAAGCCTGCTGTCGCACATCTGACAAGCCACTGTGCGCAACAGAGAACACTCGCCAACCAATTGCACAATTGGCTTGATACTCATATCCACTGATGCTTTTTGATTCCTCCCACTCTCGTCTGTACTTTTGCTTCCGCTTTCATTTCTCTCTCTTCGAGAAACTGGTCTCTCCCCATAGACAGTAAAAGAAATGGATACAGTGACCTAATTGGATTCAACGGAAACAAGTGAAGTCAATTAGAAGCACGCACTTCCTGGGGTTCGGGCGTACTGCATAGAATCAAACTGAACTTTGTAACGTAAATGTCACCTGAACAACCTGTAAGTCTTCTAACTGCTGTGCTAAGAGAAATCTGAATCGCACGCCGAATCTTGCAGACGTTGTTGAATAATTATGTCCGTTGCTTTTATGGACTCTCTATGGGCTTTTCCCTTGACGTCATGCCTCCACGTCCCCCCGATTGCAGATTGCCTGCAAGCTTCTCCTCCTGTACATACGGTAATTTCTCTACTGTGGTTATGCCACAATTGTTAGCCTATTTTTTACAAAAACTGCTTCTAATGGGCCACAACATAAGATACAAGGTAATGGGGCCTTTTATACATTTTTGTGCTTCTTTAGAAATAATGAATGGACAAATGGAGTCTTTAAATGCCTCAGATGTAAAGTTATTCACTGTCAAAGTGACGCCAAAATGAATGGGAGTCAATGGAATGCTAACAGCAGGTGGGGGTCCGCTAGCCAATGGTGGTGCCCAGGGGTGCTTCAAAAAAATATGAAACCCTGCCCTTTCTCTTCCCCGTGCATGCACACTGGTGTCCTTGTGGGTCCAGGAAGGGTGCGTTGTAGTGATGGGAAGTTTGATTCTTTTCCGCGAACCGGTTCGATTCAATAAACTGGTTGAAAAAACCGGTTCACCGGTTCTTTTACACTAGACATAATGACGTGACGTCATTGGCGATGATGTAATGGCGTCAAGTCTATCAAACATTCAAATATATAAAGTCAGAAATCATAACTATAGTCAGCTAAAAACCTCATAATCATGAAACGTTTACAATTTTGCAACAACGCACCCAAATACAGAAACAGCAATAATGTGCATACGAGGATTTAAGTCTTCAAGATATAAAGTAAATAAATTAGGTGTCATCAGTGCAGAAACAACGATCCACTTAATATACATAATCTATTGCGATGTATTTGTTATTAAATGAACTTACATTTCGCCAGATTGCCCTTCATTCAAGCCTTCGGTTTTCCTGCGCTCATAACATTAACACAGAATCAGTTCAGAATCAATCATCAAAAGAACCAGTTCGGTTCAGATGCTCTGTGAGTCAATCGGCTTTACGCTGAATCACGCATGCGCAGTATCATCAGCTCCTCAGTTCTCGAATCGGACGTGTCCGAAAGAAACGGTTTTCAGTTCAGTGTACTGATGATCCGAAAGCCGATGCAACCGGTTCTTGACTCGAGAATGAGAACCGCTCTAACCGGCACGTGCTGCAGTTCAATATCATCAGCTGCTCTACTCGTGTTCATATTCTGTTTAGTACAAACTCAATTTGTGAATGTGTCATCATTAACTATAAATACAGTACAGATATTTCATAAATCATCTCTTATTCCTATTAAACATATAGCCCTTTCACACATACAGAAATGTCCGGAAAATTACCGGTAAATTGTCATAAAGTGATCATGTGTGAACAGAATCTTTTCAAAAATACCGGTAAATTCGTTAAGGCAATTTAACGGTGTGAGAAGTTGTAACATTACCAGTACATTTCCGGAATTCTGCTGTGTGTGAACGCAGAAGGAAAATTACCGGTATAAGCACGTACGAGTTCAGAACGTGGTGACGTATGACGCCTATTCAGGGCCAACCATAACAATCAGACGCAGAAATATTTCAGAAGTTATTGTAGTAAAGTTGCTAAACTCAAAAGAGCACAAGAAGAGAACATAATTTCAACCATTGCATACCTTTCATCCAAATGCCCTGATAGCTTATCTCTGGAGGAAAGTAATAGTCTTTTCGAGCATCAGCACAAATTGGATGAACTTTATAAATTAAAAGCTCAAGGTGCTTTCGTAAGGTCCAGAAGACGCTGGCTTGAAGAAGGAGAACAAAATACGGCTTACTTTTTAAGTTGGAAAAATCCCTAACTAAAAATAATATTCATCAGTTGAAAATTGGTAAATCTATTTCGGAAGACCCAAAAGAAATTGGCAAACATTGTTCTGAATTCTATAAGAATCTTTATAGCAGTCAATTCTGTTATGACAGCACTATATCCTTTATGAACTCTATAGACAATATTAATTATATTAGTGCTCCTGACAAAGATTTTTGTGATCGTCCCGTTACATTATCTGAGGTCCTTGAATCAATCAACTATTTAAAAGTTAACAAATCACCAGGCATAGACGGCCTTACTTCAGAATTTTACCAAAAATTTGCAAAAGATTTGGCCCCTTTCTTATTAGAAGTTATATATGAAAGCATTAGGGTGGAATATCTCCCCCCTACCCTAACTCAAAGTTTAATAACTCTTATCCCTAAACCTAAAAAAGACTTATTACTAATAGACAATTGGCGTCCAATCAGTCTTTTAAATTGTGATTATAAAATTATTGCTACAATCTTTGCAAAACGTTTAAAAATTATTTTACAGGATATAATAGATGAAACACAATCAGGCTTTCTTAAAAACAGACACATCTCAAATAATATTCGGTTGGTTCTTGATTTGTTAGACTATTCAGAGTTAGTGAAGGATGATAGTTATATGCTTTTTCTGGACTTTTACAAAGCCTTTGATTCTATAGAACATGATTTTATATTTAAAACTTTAGAAAAATTTGGTTTCGGGGACCTGTTCACTAAAACTGTTAAAACTTTGTATGCTCATGGTAACTCTTCAATTAAGCTTAAGTATGGTACTTCTCCAAGATTTGATCTGCAACGAGGTATACGTCAGGGGTGCCCTATTTCACCATATTTGTTTATATTGACTACTCAATTATTAGCCAGTCACATTAAGAATAGTACCTTGCAAGGGATTAGTATCATGGGAAGGGAAATCATCATCAGCCAGTTGGCTGATGATACTACCCTTTTCCTTAAAAATTCAGACCAGATTTCTTTAGCTCTTAATACTATTAAAATGTTCTCCAATGCTTCTGGGCTTCTTCTTAATATGCACAAATGTGAATTGATGCCAGTTAAGCAACTCTCTGTTTCCAGCATATGTAATATCCAAGTCAAAGAGGAATTAACCTACCTTGGAATAGTAATATCCAAAAATCCAAAACTTAGATGTGAATTAAACTTCTTGCCCATTTTAGAGAAAACTAAAAGAAAACTTAATCAGTGGCTTCAGAGAGACTTGTCTCTAAAAGGAAGGATACTCCTTTCCAAGGCAGAAGGGATTTCACGTCTAACATTTGCCGCCATCTCTTTAGAACCTGATAAAGCGATGTGTAAAAAAATTGATCAACAATTATGTAACTTTGTATGGAAAAATAAGACGCATTACATCAAAAAATCTGTTCTATCTAACAGCTACAGTAACGGAGGTCTTAATTTGGTTGATTTTTCAACGTTAAATAATACCTTTAAAATCAACTGGTTGAGGAACTACTTGAAAAATCCATTCAGTATTTGGAATATTATACCAGAGTATATATTTTCACAGTTGGGAGGTTTGAATTTTTTATTATTATGTAACTACAGTATTGAGAAGATCCCTGTTGCTCTTTCTAATTTCCACAAACAAGCACTTTTGGCATGGTCTATGATTTTCAAACACAATTTTTCTCCAACTAGTTACTTCATTTGGAATAATAAGAATATCTGTTATAAATATAAGTCCCTATTTTTTGAAAACTGGTTTAAGAATGGTATCAATCGGGTTAGTCAATTATTTCATAATAGTGGTTACTTGTTTACTTATCAAGAATTTCTTTCTCACTATAAGTTTCCTGTTACTCCAAAACAGTTTGCCACTGTATTTGGTGCTATCCCGAATGGTGTAATCATGTTATTTAAGGGCTATAACAGTGCTTTGACAAGTTCTGAAATGCCTCTCCCTGACCCAGTTGACACATATGTAGGTGGGATATGTTTTAAATCTACACTGAAAAATAACAGAAATATTCGTTTTCTTTTTCTTAATGACTGTGTTTCCACTCCTCATGCTATTTCAAAATTGAATAGATCAGTGAAAAATATTTTGTTGAAAAAAGTTTGGACGCTTCCTAACAAGTATTTATTAGTAAATAAGGTTAAAGAGATTTCTTTTAAGCTCATTCATCAGTACTATCCTGTTAAAACATTTATTGTGTCGAAATTCAAATTAAACATAGATGTGAACTGTACGTGTCTGTGACTCACAACCAGAGTCTGTCCTGCATCTTTTTTGGCAATGTGTTTACATAAGAAAACTTTGGCAAGATATTTGCCAATTCATTGTAAACTTCATACACAATGACTTTGAGCTTTTCTTTAAGGATGTTTTGTTGGGAATTTTCACTTTTGAGAAGCAATATGGAAATGTTTACTTTCTCTGCAACTTAATTATTTTGCTTGCAAAATATTTTATCCACAAATGTAAGGTTATGAAAGTCACGCCCCACTTCTCTTACTTTCTAGAAGATATTAAAATGTATATAAAATCTTTATCTACCTCCTGTAACAAAAAGGCAACTAAAACTTTGAATGTATGCTCACTTTTTGGTGTTTTTGTATAATTTCTATCTGACTGTCATCTTATATTTTGAAGGAAGAGGAAGATTTTGGCTGTGTAATCTGTTTTCTTATTTCTTTATTTTGTTTTATTGTAATTTTATTTTATTTTTTTCTATTATTTACTATTTTCTACTTTTTTTTTTTTGATTTGTAATTGTTTGGTCATCCTTGAACCCCTGGCTCTTTTACTTGATATATGCTGTATCATATTTGTATTTTTGAAGGAATGTTAAATAAAAAAAAAATAAAAAAAAAAAAAAAAAGAAGAAAAAAAAAAAAAAAACAATCAGACGCAGGAGGTGACGCATTCACTCCGCATTTGTTTACCAAAATAAAAGAAATGTCATCCAACTGGAGTGACAGTGAAATTAAAGCGCTTCTCTTTATCCGTGCGGATGAAGAAATTTGTCGTAATCTTAGAGGAACTGTTAGTGATACAGTAACATATGATAAAATGACTAACCGTCTCCGAGAGCAAGGCATCCTCACGACAAAAAGTCAGGTCATCAGTAAATTGAAAACATTACGCCTTAAATATATGAAAATTAACGATCATCATAAACAAAGTGGCAATGGAAGAATAACTTGGATGTATCATGAGCTTTGTAAATCCATTTGGGGATCCAGTCATAACGCAAATCCCGTTGCTCTGACTGGTAGTTTGAATTTTGAGGGACCCCAATCTGGCGTTGCTATAGCAATATATATCCTTATAAGGACGCGTGTGATGGCAGCACATCAAGTCAGTCGGTCGACACAGAGGCACCAACTTGTAATGCAGAACTAACGGATGAGGTTACAGGTGGGTGAACTAATTCATTGTTTACATGATAAACGTGTTATAACAAATAGCCTATATTCGTTTCGTTTTTTTTTTTTTTGGTAAATGAAAAGGTTATTTACGTTTTTATATGTTTGCACTAGTTAACAGGAACTAATAATGAACAATACTTTTAATAGATTTATTTCACATCCATACCTTTTGCATACGGTCAGCCAAAAAAAGTGACTTTCCCTTCACCCTCTCTTCCTAATCAATCCAAAGGTGAACAGATGATATATAATATATTTCTACTTCCGCCAGGTGCCGCCATTAATGCAAATAATAATAATAATAATAATAAATAAATAAAAACAATAGGCATTCAAAATAATGAAACTGTGCCTGGATCTTACAATTTGTATTGATCATGTATTTTTAGGTTTCACTCAGCCACCAAGGAAGAAGTAAAAAAAAAAAAAAAAAAAAAGATCACATGATTGACTCCATAGCTACAGTGCTACAAACTATGGAAACACCATTCAGAGAGCAAGAAGCACTCCGTATACAGGAGCAAAGAGAGTATGAAGAAAGGTTGCACAAAGAGGCAAAGGAATAGCAGAAGGAGGAAAGGGCAAGCATGATGGCGATGTGGAAGGAAATGATGGAGTTCCAAGGAAACCTCTTAAAGGACATTATGACGCGCCCACCCCCAACAACGTCTCTTCCTCTGAATCCACATTACCAACAACATCATCATCACAGCCTACACTTCTCTTTTCCAAGCCCTAGCACTAGCTACATGGCACCATACCACCCACCAGATCAAGATGCAGAGGCCTCACTCCATCCTCAATTCAAGTCTTCATTCTTAGAAGATCTGCAAGACTAGACTAAAATAAAATAAAACAGTTCACTTCAAATTTTAGAAAAAATATGCTTTAATTGTACATGTTAGGAATTACAAGTGTTAGTGTTCCTGGTGTTTTTGCAAACCAAGTGTATTCTGTGCACTACGATAAGTATTTGTTCATATTAATAAGTATACATGTTAATATTTTGTTTTGATAATATTTAAATGTATTTATATAAATGAATTTGTTAATTGTATGATTTTTTAAACAATAATACATTAATAAAATGTTATGTTTTATGCCTTGACCCTAGTTAATACAATTTTAAGGCAAAAATAAACTGTCCCCTTAAGAAATTCCCCTGAAAAGGAAGTTGTTATCAAATGGAAAAATGTACAGTCATATTTATATTTCATTCATCATTTACTCACCCTCATGTAATTGTAAACCTGCATGAAGTTCTTCCTTCTGCTGAACCAAAGTAAGCTATTTTGAATAATGTTGGTAACCAAACAGCTGTTGGGCACCTTTGACTTCCATATTATATTTTTCTTGCTACAGAAGTAGAAAGAAGAACTTCATGCAGGTTTACAATTACATGACGTTGAGTAAATAGTTTTTGGGTTAACTATTCCTTTAACTCATCAGTGTTGCCAATGCCCTCCGAACTGCTTGCACGTCATAAGTTACTCTGTTGTTCTCTCGGTCAGTAACAAGCTACAACTATATCAGACACGATATTTATGTCGACATCATTGCGCTTCAGTAAACATCTCCAGAGACCTTTGAGGCGACCGAAGGCATTTTCTACGACCATTCGAGCTGAACTCAAGCAGAAATTGTAGTGAGACTGGTTGAGTGTCAGATTTTGGTGATTTGGGAACCCTTTCATTAGCCATTTTTTAAGGGGGTATGTCGCATCTCCAATAAGATGGATGGGAACCTCCTCTCCATTCACCACCATAGATTTCTGTAAAAAAAATTAATGTGTGATTATTTCAAAATAAGTGGCATTTCAAAAACTCTTTTGCTGCTTTTTGGAAACTTGAAAATACTTTGCATGGTAATAGTTTTTGTTAACACTTCTTACTATTATCCTAAAATTCTCAATATTAACTATTTGCTTATTAACATGTATATTAGCTGTTTATTAATGCTTAGAGCACATATAAATGCCTTATTCTGTATGACCATATTCTGCTTCACTTAGTCCTACCAAATACCTAAACTTAACAACTACTTTAATAACTATTAATAAGCAGCAAATTAGGAGTTTAATGATGCAAAACTTGAAGTTAATAGTGACAATTAGACCCTAAACTAAAGTGTGACTTAGTTTCTTAATAATGTTAAAAAAGGTGTACCTCACGAGGAAACAAATACCCATCCTGTGCCTCGGCCATTTGGTATATGGGAGAGTTGGCTAGCACTCTTGCATCATGAGTTCGACCAGGCCAACCCACATACACATCCGTAAAGCTGAAAAAACAAAACAAGAATTTGTATTATCTCAATATAAATTACATTTTAGAATGAAGACATTAAATAAATCACAAATTTATATGCATATGCATACACTTAATGATAAAAGCTAGATAAATATAACACTGTAAAAATATAGCTTCTGTAGCACATAACTAGAACAAGTTCAAACAATATCAACATTTTTCAATTCAATTCAAGCTTATTTGTATAGCGCTTTTTACAAAACAAATCGTTACAAAGCAACTTTACAGAAAATTATGTTTCTACAATATTTAGTAGTAGCTAGTAGTTTGTGCACATTTGACAGGATTTTAGAAAAAAAAAATAAAAAATAATAATAATAATACAAGACGTAGTCAGCTAGACGATGAACTATCAATATTATTAATTAAGTTATTATATGATTCAGTCACACATTTAGCAATTATTCTTAGTTCTGTTTGTTGATTCAGGGTTAGCATCATCTGAGGTCCTCTGAGGGTCAGCATCATCGCTTCTCAGGTGTTCTGGATCCAGACTGGAGCTTGTGTAAATCCTAGTGGCGAAACATAGAAACAAAATACAGACATCATTAGCATAGCTGCTGATCCAACAAAGTAAAATGAGTTTAACCCAAGCTAATGAATAAAAAAGCACCTTTGATCAGATTCAACTACACTCACAATTTAAAAGATACATTATTCGAATGCTTGGCGAAAGAGATGTGTTTTTAATCTAGATTTAAACAGAGAGAGTGTGTCTGAACCCCGAACATTATCAGGAAGGCTATTCCAGAGTTTGGGAGCCAAATGTGAGAAAGCTCTACCTCCTTTAGTGGACTTTGCTATCCTAGGAACTACCAAAAGTCCAGCGTTTTGTGACCTTAGGGAGCGTGATGGGTTGTAACGTGGTAGAAGGCTAGTTAGGTACGCTGGAGCTAAACCATTTAGGGCCTTATAGGTAAGTAATGATAATTTGTAACTGATACGGAACTTAATAGGTAGCCAGTGCAGAGACTGTAAAATTGGGGTAATATGATCATATTTTCTTGACCTCGTAAGGACTCTAGCTGCTGCATTTTGGACTACCTGTAGCTTGTTTATTGACGAAGCAGGACAACCACCTAGAAGTGCATTACAATAGTCCAGTCTAGAGGTCATGAATGCATGAACTAGCTTTTCTGCATCAGAAACAGATAACATGTTTCGTAGCTTGGCAATGTTTCTAAGATGGAAGAATGCAGTTTTTGTAACATTGGAAATATGATTTTCAAAAGACAAATTGCTGTCTAATATAACACCCAGATTTCTGACTGTAGAGGAAGTAACAGTACATCCGTCTAGTTGCAGATTGTAATCTACAAGATTCTGTGTAGTGTTTTTTGGTCCAATAATTAGTATCTCTGTCTTATCCGAATTTAATTGGAGAAAATTATTTGTCATCCAATCTTTTCCATTTTTAACACACTCTGTTCGCTTAGATAATTGGGAAGTTTCATCTGGTCTCGTTGAGATATATACATTTCATCTAGTAGAAGGCTGAATTGGACTAAAACCTACAGTTACTTAGATTTATTAGACCACCTTCATAAGAAAAGCAAATATTTTAGGAATCTGTGAAAAAATTATTTAAAACTAAAAAAAAAAAATAGTCATTTATTAGGCAAAAAAAAAAAGAAAGAAACTGAAACAACTAAATAATGTTTTATAGTATAGTATTTTTATTATTAACCATTACAGAAACTTAAAAATGATTTTGGTAATAAATGTGTTAAGCACTGTGCATTTAAGCCTTTGAGGTTTTTTTTATATCTCTTACCATACATTGTGATCCACAAAGGCCTGCAACACAATAGAGTGCCATCCTTTATGGTTGCAGTAAGCCTGGTCCTCATGAGGTTTTATTATTGGTATGTGGCATCCATCAATGGCACCTGCACACATCTTGTAGCCACGGGCAACAAAACCATCAATGGTTTTTTGGAGACGCTGGCCTTGAGGCATGCATATAAACCGCTTGCAAAGGGTCGCCTTCAGAGCATACAGTATGTTACCTACGGTGGTGAAGTTAGTTTAACTTTAGTCATTCAGTTTCATAATAAAATAAAATTATAATTAAAATAAATTATGTTTGGGTGAACTCCTTTCAACTACCCTTACGGAAATTAACCATGGTTTTGTTATCTTGTGTGTGTGTGTGTGTGTGTGTGTGTTATTCATTATATTTGTATAGTTCTACCACAAATTTAACTTTTTTTGCTTTTATTTTGGGGTCACATGGTTTAACAACAACAACAAATAACGTAATTAAATCTTATTAGCAATAATAATAATAATAATTGTTGTTGTTATTATTACTATTTTTCTGTTGTTATTATTATTGATTATATGTTACCTGACGAACAAGCATGCAGACTGTTGATATTCCAAGGCCAAATAAACAGGATATGGTCCTGTATTCACTTGGGGTAGCGTACCACCACAACACAACTGCGAGTCTCAGTCGGGGTTCCAGCGGTTTTCGCCAGCCAGTAGTTTTTCGTAGCAAGGGTCTCACAAGCTGCAGCACATACTCAAACGTATCTCTCAACATGCGAAAGTGTTCCGTCCACATATCTTCATCAAAATTGTTCAAAACACTTTCCCATGTATACGCGGAATGGCCCATGTCCGTCGCACAGACCTCTGTGTAGCCATATGAGTAAACATTGTTTTTTTTTTTAGCTGCAGGTATCGCCTCTGCCTTCGGATGCAAGCGACAACATTTTTTCTCCTATAATTAAGTATTTTTGTTTGTAGTCGTCTATCACGTTGTCTCTCTGTCAAAAGCAGCTGCATAAATGCGAAAGTTTGTAACAAAAATGAAACCAACAACAGAAACATTGATCGCGTATTACCCTCCATGTTTACAAATAACCTTACAAGCACAGCTGTTTAGAGACTAATGACGTCACATAATTTACCGGTATTTTTGAATGGTGTGAATGGTGCTTTTCCGGAAAAAGACGGAATGTCGTTGACTGTGTGAACAACGCATTTTTGAATTTACCTGTAAAGTCGTTCCGGTAATCTTACAGAAATTTACTGGTATTGCTGTGTGAAAGAGGCTATAGAGTCCAACAGGTTCAACTGGTTATCTAAGAAGAACCGGTTAAATTTGACGATTTTTTCATGAATCGGACATCACTAGTGCGTTGAGGGACTCCTGCGCCACCAGAGACGTGAGCTGCCGAAGCCACGATCCGGGCGAGAACCGCACCCGTTTACACGGCCGATGGGGCAGGATGCCGGGCTGTCCGTCCCCTGCAAGCGCCGTGGCCAATGAGAAGGATGCGGCCTCTAGAAGAACCCGCGCCCCTCGTGCCCCGGACCGAAGAGGGGAACCTGTGCGGCCGCCGGACTCTGACCCTGGACCCTTCCTCTAGAACACTGCCCGACCCACGTAAACCGAGAAGAGTCTGACTTGCATTCTCAGAAACTTGTGCTTCCACTAGCGACGTCACTTGCAGTCTTTATTTTTTTATTTTGTACTATTTATTAATAACTTTTTGTTTGAATATCTCATCATTTTACAACAGTAGCCAGGTGGTGAAGACAATAAAAAATAATCTAATTACAATGTAACTTGCAATCGCCAATTGCACGTTGATTGCAAGTGACGTAGAATATGCTACCTGTGACGTCACTTGCAATCAACACAAATCGTGTATTTTGCCAATGGAGACAAGACGATGTGGTGGTGATTAAATGATTAAAACTAAATTAGTAGGCCTGTAGCTGTCACTGAAAAGGTTGAATTTCCGTCATTTATTTTTGTGAAAAGGTATTTAGCTCACGAATAGTGTGTAATGTTCATTTGTAATTTGTATTTGAGTATTATAAATACTGGGTAATAGTGACACTTACTGGTGAAATGTGTAACATTAACTGAATTTGTCACATGATCTAGTTAGCCATGTGAGTATCAGATCCACAAACGAAATGCGCACATCCTAAAAGCTGTTTAATTGTACGATTGGTAGAAAGAATGTCTACATAAATGTCTCCTGGATTTTTGATTAGAAGGCGCACACGGTATGTTGTTTATAATTTGGATTGCATCTGTTACTTTGCAAGGTTAATGTATTGTGTGTATTGATATTGGTTCAGTAAGAAACAGACTTGGTTAAACTGCGGTGGAAACAGAAACACACTCACAGGTTATTTTTTTTCAGTTTTTTAGGGTGTCGTGATGTAAAGATGTCAAGATGTTAATATCCAAAGGGTGTCACAATGTTTAAGTGATGCTGAAATATAATCAAGATGACAATTAAGATGACACTTGTACTTTTTAAAAAGAAGAATATAAACGTTAAGACATCAGTTGAAGCATGATTCTTTTAATCAGAAGAAAACCTTCAGGAGCTGTTACAGTGAAAAACGCTTTCAAGCCCCTGGAAGAGTGCAAGAGCTCATTGTGGAGAAGGGAAGATTGTGGCAAGCACTACATGTGAAGAGTATCCAGTCGACCTCGGTGGAAAATTGCAGCTAGTGGTGGAAAATAAATATATGTAGTCATTCAATGAGGCAACATGATTTCGTCACATTGAAACTCTTTATTGTCTTTCGCATGACTGAATTCCTTATCGGCTGAAGTGCAATGCAAGAAGATATTGCTGCAGTGATGACAACAGCAAAGCAGCAACGTTGCAAAGTTTTGGACAATTTGGTTGGCAATAAGAGTTGCTACCTTGGATTTACAGGTCACGCTGTATATTTTCACCTTGAAATCTAATTTTTTGGTTGATGTTACTTTAACATTATGCTAGTTAGAATTGTATTCAAATGGTTCAAACAAATATTAGCATTTGATAATTTTCTGAGTTGGTAAAATTGTGTAATTTGTTTTATAATTGTATTTATGCAATTTCCAATATATCACAGCTTGCTATCGGTGTTTAACAAGAAAGCATTCCTACTCACAAAAAAGCTTGCAGACAAGTGTCGCAGACAAGATGCCAGATTTGTTGGATTGTCCTGTGGGGCTTCTGATTGGCTACCAAGGGCTCTGAAGCCAACCCACATGATTTCAGGGAAGGATCATGAACCATACGCATGCGGTCAAGACAGATTTAGGCTGGAGTATAGTGGGAACCATAACTCCCAGTACTTGCTCCAGAAATGTAGCAGGGTTCTGTCATCGCATTTCTGTGAAGGAACTCCCAGCTATCACACCTGCCTCTATAATCAGGACATTAGAAGCAGACTTTCAGGACACAGACTCAAAAGAAAAGACAATATCTCAGGAGGACATTCAGTTTCTCCAACAGCTGGATAAAAGTGTTCAACACAACAGAGAAGGACATGTTGAAATTCCCTTACCTTTCAGAGAGCGTCCTCAATTACCAAACAATAAACAGCTTGCTACGGTTCGTTTAAAACATTTTAAAAGAAAACTAGAGAGAAGTCCAAAATACAAAGAGGATTACATAAGATTTATGGACAGTGTTTTTAGAGAAGGTGATGCCGAAGAAGCAGCTGCCACAACAAAAGAAGGTTACACATGGTACATTCCGCACCATGGGGTTTACCATCCCAGGAAGCTGGAAAAAATAAGAGTTGTGTTTGACTACTCAGCTAAAATTTAAGGTACATCTCTAAATGACCACATACTCACAGGTCCACACTTAACGGATGCTCTGTCTGGGGTGTAGTGCAGATTTTCTGAGCATCAGATTGCGATTGTTTGCGATGTGGAGAAGATGTTCCATCGCTTTCATGTCAGTCCAGATGACTTCATTCGAAAAAATTTCTAAGTGGATGATAAACTTGTCAGTGTTGATTCCAATGAAAAGGCCAACAAGTTAGTTAATGAAGCACAAGAAGTCTTGGCAAAAGGAAAACTGCATTTGCACAAAGTTTGTGTCCAACAGCAGTGAAGTCTTGAGTTGTAATTCCAGAGAGTGAACAAGCAAGTGCAGTGAAGGATGTAGATCGTAACTACAATGAACTTCCAATGCAGAGTGTGCTGGGAGTAAAATGGAACATAGAAACCGATGCATTCTATTTTAAAGTTGATCTTACTGAAAGACCAGCCACTCATACAGGAATTTTGTCATTGGTTGCGAGTGTGTATGACCCATTAGGTTTTCTCGCTCCCTATATCTTGACTGGGAAAAGTGTGCTCCAAGAGATTTGCAAACGAGGGGTGGGATGGGATGAACCGCTTCCCTCTGATCTGAACCCGAAGTGCGACGCATGGCTCTATGACTTGGAGAATCTCCAAAGGGTTCAAATACCAAGATGCTTCATTCCTGAAAATATGGGTAAAATACAGAAAATAGAGATTCTGTCCAGAAGATAAGAGACTCTACAGATCCAAAACAATGGTTCTATGTGGAAACAAGTCACAATCCTGCTGACTGGGCGTCTAGGGGTCTTAAGGTGGCAGACCTAGTGTACTCAAGTTGGTTGATAGGTCCTAAGTTCTTATGGATGTAAGGGCAACAAGTCAAATTTAGCTCAAAGGAAATCATTTAAGATTTTATATGGAATTTGAACAGAATCACTGTTTCACGGCTGATCACTGAGACGTCCTGCGATTCACTGAACGAGCCATTTAACATCAAATCTGCGCTTGATATTAATATCCAAAGTATAGTGAAAACACTATCAATTAGCACAGTAACAAAATCGTCAGTTTAAGGCATTAACTTGTAAGCACAAAATACAAGATACTTCTCTTTTCAATATGAATAAGGTTTTATTAGATAAATCTAAGACATATAAACTAATCTAACACATAAACGTACGCACTCACACATTCACACAAGTTGCAGGAAGATCGAAAGTTATGGAAAGATGAGTCTTAGACAATGGAAATGTGGAATCCCAAGTTTCAGCAATACGTGAAATTGCATAGACATGAACAACCATCAATCACTTATTTAACCCTCGCATTGAGTTCCTCGATGAGGTTAAAATTATATTAAATGCACCAGTATAGATCAGAGTCTGGAGGTACTACTTGCGTCTTCTGTGTAAAGTTGTTGTTGGGTTTCCCGATGTCGCTGATTGGCTGGAAGTTCAGTCATTCAAGTGACGTCTTGGGAAACCACAATTGTGGTTGAATGCAAAAGTAATTCACATGGCCGTGTGGCATACGGGTCAGGTAGCCTGCTTCCATCCGCGAGAGTTAATTAAAAAAAAAAGCAGTCACGGTCCCGCAGAGTCAGGGACATATTCGGACATAATAAATCCCTCCTAAAACATGCTAGCTTACGCTTGTCAACATTGCGTACGCGCATCTTTTTGCCTACAGTTAAGCCCCGACCACCTGGAGACGTTGCAATGTTTACAATCTTTTAAGGGGTCTATAACGTTACATACAATATCCACGATCCACCAAGGATGAATAGTCCAATGGTGCGCACATTTGGAGAAATAATAATTTTATGACATGTTTGTAAAATATTTCATCATACAGAATAACATTTCTATTCATTTTGCACTGATTTATGTGATCTGAAGAGCTCAAACAGCTAACAGAGCTAGTGATTACTCTCCTCTAATTGATTGATTCACGTCAGCTAAGACATCAGTGTGATATAATTAGTTTGTAAAGCTGTCAATCATCTCACGTGACCAAAAGGATGCCCTACTGCAATGACGCTGTTTGTGTCATTCCAGTCTTATCAGAATTTTCTCAAACTTCTCCAAAGCCTCCCATGATATGGTCTTACAATTATAAAATGCATCATTTGCATCATTTCATCCTCAGATTTGAAATGAAGCATGACCACACTTGTAGCTACACTTTAGTTGTGGTTAGAGTGTAGTTGATATCCTACATTCAAAAAAATATTTTATACATTTAACAATTGAAAAAAAAAACTAAAGTAAAAAATTATTTGATTTCAGCTTGTTAAATGTGAATATGTTCTAGTGTCTTCTCTCCTCTGTGACAGTAAACTGAATATCTTTAAGTTGTGGACAAAACAAGACATTTTAGGACCATTCTTGGGCTTTTGGGGAAACACTGATCCACATTTTACTGACATATTATAGACCAAACAACTAACCGATTAATTGAGAAAATATTCGACAGATTAATAGAGTATGAAAATAATCCCAAATCCCTAATCATTATGTACAAGTGCATTGCATTGGAACCCCTGGATATAAGCGTCCCTCTCTATCTCTCTCTCAAAAAATTTTGTTCCGTTTTAGTCATTTAGTAAACTTTATAGATTTCAACCATATTATTCCTTCTTGAGTCTCTTTAACAAGAGTTTAGTTTAATGTATGAATTGAATAGTGATCGTGTGACCTATATTGGAGAACAACCAGTGATACCATTGGTAGTAATATCAAATGATAGCCACAGCATCTTGTCTCCATTGGCATCACGCACGATTTGTGTTGACTGCAAGTGTCGCTGGTAGCAGAGAGGGCAAGTAGCGATTGCAAGTGACATTGTAATTAAGTTTCTTTTTTCTTGTCTTCGTCACCTGGCTACTGTTATAAAATGTTGGGAAATTTAACAAAAAGTAATAAAAAATTCAACAAAATAAATAATAAAGACTTCAAGTGATGTCACTAGTGGAAGTGCAAGTCTGAGAGTGCAAGTGCAAGTCTGCAGCCAGACCCTCTTGTGTTTTAAATACTGCCATGTGTTTTATCTCCATATTTTTTTCTAGTTATCCACCTTTCTCCTGAATGCACAAGTTTCATCTGATTCATAGAATGGTGCTTTATATTTCTGGTCTCTGGTATTTCAAGTCAAATTAACATATTTACTGTCCAGTTAAATCCAGTTAAATCCAGTTAAACTCCATAGCTTCATCACTTTACTGTGAAGCAATGACCATCTTTTTGCAGTAACACACGTCATAGTTTAAATGAGTGGGTAGATCACAGCAGCCCGAAGTTATATGCACTGAAAACACACGAGAGTTCATATCCTTCACACAGCTCCAGATCAGGGTGAGGTTTGAGGAATTTTGCTCTGCAAAGGATGTTAGTAGACAGAATTGTGAATGTGCATTTGTGATATTTACAGATGAAAGTTTTGAGGAGTTATTTACAGTTGTACAGTCCTGAGGTGTGTAATGTCTGGTTCAGGTGGGATATGGCCGGGGGATAAAAACTGTTCTTGTGTCTGTTTTACTGCTTAACGCTCTGTAGCTTTGGCCAGAGGTCAATGGTTTGAAGAGGGAGTGTGCTGGGTGTGTGGGGTCCAGAGTGATTTTACCAGCCTTTACCTCATTCTGAAAGTGTAAAGATCTTTGAAGTTGGGCAGAGTGACACCAATAATCCTCTCAGCAGTCCTGACTGTCCGTTGTAGTGATTAATAACTGAACAGTTATAGATGAACACAGAACAGACTCAATGTTGGCCGAGTAGAACCGTGGTTCCTGTGGCAGGTTGAACTTCCTCAGCTGGTGAAGCTAAAACTTCAGGAGCTCGACAGATGTGTCTTTAGAAGTGCAGTCACTTGTATATAGGGAAAAGAGCAGTGGGGAGAGCACACATCTCTGAGGGGTGCCAGTGAGTTTTCCCAGCCCTCTAGCTGCTTCCTGTTTGTCAGGAAGCTGGTGATCTACTGCTGATGGAGGTTGGCACGGAGAGCGTTTGAGAGAGTTTGTCTGATAGAAGGTAATAAAGGTTGAACTGAAGTCTATAAATAAGATCCTTGTATATTTCCCAGGTCTGTCGAGGTGTTGAAGGATGTAGTGCAGTCCCATGTTGACTGCATCATCTACATGTTGTCCTTCATGTGGACCAAGACCAGTCTTTCAAATAATTTCTTGAACACAGACTTGAAGACTAGATTGAAAGTGAGTGGTGACAGGGTTTTGTAGTAGCAGCTCCCAAATTATTTTAGAAAAGATTGTGCGCGTTCATTCCATAGATGGAAGCTTGACGATCATTGGAATTTCCATCCGGGCAACCTTCCCAAAGTGTATATCCAAATCTACTGAATTTTGGTTCTAGTAGAGGGGTGACAGCAGCTTGTGAGCATAAGAGAAATAATGAATCATGTAAATGTTGCTTTAAGGTGTTAAATGTGTATATTCTTCAGTGAACAATAAACAATTATTGCACATGCAATTGTGTAACAGTCCTTATAGTAAACTAACAGTTTACAGACAAAAGGCAATTAAGGTCACTGTTATAATAACTGACTGAAGAGACCTTTCTACTGACTCAGAAAAACACTAAAAGATATCGAGCATTGCGTTAGTTCAGTCAGGCCACGTTAGTCATGCTTGCATCAGCTGACAGTCAGCTGTTCCTGACGTGTACCAATCCAGTCTTGACACCTCATCACCTGCGGTCTATTTAAATTCCCATTCTTCAGTGTCTCTTCAATCCCATCGCTGCTTGCAATTAACTCCCTCCTCCAACCCCAACTCCTCCAACTGAACCTGTAATCCAATCTAACTTTGTTCTTTCTTTACAGTCTCTTCATTGAAAGCAGTCTCTGTCACATTTTGTTTACAACTTATGTAATTGTGAATTGTAATTATGTATGCTTATAATGGTTCTGTTCTGTACCCCAGGGGGGGTTTTTTCTTGCTGCTCTCCCCGCTCTGTCCACCAGTGATGGGAATAACGGCGTTATAAATAACGGCGTTACTAACGGCATTACTTTTTCCAGTAACGAGTAATCTAATTGATTACTCTTCTCATCTTAATAACGCCGTTACCGTTACTGCCAAAAAATGCGGCGCGTTACTATAACTGATGATGAAGCTGTTTTTTTTTTCATCAGACCAACTAGATCTCTGAGCGAGAGGCAAATACTTTTTTTTACTGTTCTTCCTTGGTTAGTGGGCAGAGCACGAGACAAGCGCATAAATGCTGACGATTGGCTGAGGTAGAGTAAAATTTCATTGTAAGCCAATCAGAGGTAGAGTTGGGCGGGTTTTCGAAAGCACGCATAGTAGTGATGGGAATTCGGCTCTTTTGACTCAGCTCACTGAAAAGAGCCGGCTCTTTGGCTCACAAACGGCTCTTTAAATGACTTTGACTATAATATTTCAATTTTTATTACATAATTATTTAATTTCTATAGGCTAAATTTGAAAAAATAGAGTTGGCTCTTCAGATATGGGGGCCAGCTCCCGAAGTTCAACTAAAAAAGCCGGCTCTGGCTTATTCGCGAATCGTGAACGACTCATCAAAAGCTCATTCGCGAACGAGTCGATCCATCATCACTAACGCTCATTCGCGAACGACCCATCATCGGACAGGACAGGACACACAACGAACAACACAAGCCAGTCAGTCAACGAGAGACAGGTATGGCGACGAGCCCAAATAATCCAAAAGTAGCCTTCTCTAAATGGAAGTATATACATTACTTTTTCCTTCAAGAAATTAAAGAAACAATAAAAGGAAATATCAAAAGTTCCCAAAAATCTATTGTGTTATTTGCATTGATCCACTATATAAACATAATATCTACATACATGCCATTTGATTGGAGGCTAGTCTCACTTTGTCCCACAGCAACTTTTTTTTTTAGATGTGTGTACAATGTTTCATGTTTCTGTTAATAATGTATTGTATTAAGTGTCCATTTCATTATAATATTCAGATTTATCATAAATAATTGAACATGCACATGTATTTTAAGTTCCTTTAAAGAGGGGTAGAGGTGGGGTCACGTTTGAGCATTTAAAATTTAATTTTACTTGAAAGTAACGCAATAGTTACTTTCTTAAGTAACTAGTTACTTTAAAAATTTGTAACTGAGTTACTAATTTAGTTACTTTTTGGAAGAAGTAACTAGTAACTGTAACTAATTACTTTTTAAAAGTAACTTGCCCAACACTGCTGTCCACGCATTGCTGCATGGACAGGCATGTGGAGTGTTGCCCAGAACATAACCATACCGCCAACACTAACTGTATGCAATTATAATTATCATAAATATACTTGACGGAAGTGGTCCTGATTGAAACGCAGGATACACAACAACTCCTCTTGTTATCTCCTCTTATCTCCAAAAAACAACACTTACACTCTGTAGTGAAGTGAAGTGAAGTGAAGTGAAGTGAAGTGAAGTGACATTCAGCCAAGTATGGTGACCCATACTCAGAATTTGTGCTCTGCATTTAACCCATCCGAAATGCACACACACAGAGCAGTGAACACACACACACACTGTGAGCACACACCCGGAGCAGTAGGATTGTGGAAATACCACAAATCTAAGATAAAGTCATCTTCTAAATTTGTATTGAAAAGTACTATATAACAGCTCCTGCCAAATCAGTTATGATGTTCTCACACAAGCATGTCTATGCCACTCCTCCACATGTTGTAATATCATGCATCTCACAGAAACAGTGACCACATTCCATCTGATGAACTGAACCACAAACACAGCCTACTCATCCGTTAATTAGTGGTTGAGTTGAGGGGGTTGTAAGGGTTAAAAACTCACATCTACATACAGACTTAAGTGGATTTCTCACTTTTTTTGGTGCTTTATCTGATCACAAGTGGGTCATAGGAAAAGTATTTGACATTCTTGTTACTATTAGGCTTAGATGTCATGCAGGGGAAAATTTGATGCTACAGGTTTTATGTGGGCAGATCAGATAATCCCCCCCCCCCATCAGCCACAACACCAGTCGCTGTTGATAGCATATCTTTAATGGAGATGAGATGACCTGCCTACTATCACTTCTTATCGGTTTAGTTTTGGTTGTTTGAGTCCTGGGCCCCATTTCAATAAGGAGATTCTACCAGCTCTGAGTTAAAACTTGAACTCTGAATTGAATTTCCCATCTCAGGTTCCCATATTTTTAAGTCTAGGCTAAAGAGTTTTTTATTATTTAATGTTTTAATGCTGCTTAGTGTGTTTTTGTGTTTTCTTTTTGTTTTGATGACTTGCTGGAAAGCATATTGATTAACAGAAGTTGTAATAAATTGTGTTATATAAATAAAGTCATAGTAATTGTCATTATATCAGGTCGAAAACAGTCAGAATGTTAAATTACTGAACTAATATTCATTTGAATGGTATTCCACCGCAAAAAATAAATAAAATAAAATTAATAAATAAACAAAATAAAAAATAAATACAAAACGTGGCAGCAGCTTAAAATTACGTATAAAAACATGACTATCTGGTAAAGTTTAAGGATAAAAGATTTGTGGCTACATCATTGTATCATTCAGTGTCTATTTCAGTGTGCAGCAGCTTTTTCCACATAATCTAATGCCATTTTCACATAATTAAATATTCTCAAATCCAACCTGACACATTTCTTAAGTAGGGTAAACAAATTGACATTTGGCTTGTGCTTAATCGGCAAAAAGGCTAGCAAAATGGGGTGAAAGTCTGCAAAAGCACCACTGACAGATAAAGAGGATATTCTCAGAAAGAGCTTGAGAGCGAGACACACTTTCCTCATCACTCTAATTAAGCGGTGTTACTTTTCTGCTCTGCATGCATGTTGTTTTGTTGCCTTGTCCCGTTCTGTTCTCCCTTGTCTTGGATTAGTGTTATTTCAATGGTTTATCTGGTTTGTTTATTAAAAGATTCATTTAAAAAAGTTTTACACCGCAGCAGAGCAAGAGTTATTGCTAGGTGATATCCGTAATGTACATAAACGGCATCTAAAACAGAAAATACAGTATTTTGACCTGAAACACCAAAAATTAAGGGGAGAAATAGAACTGTAACTATAAATTGAGTTGCTTCTAAAGGAACTTAAGAGTAAGTGCTAATACACTATTTCACACAGAGGACTATTGCTGACCATGGATAACAATATATCTTATTACAGGAAAAAGATGACCATCAATGGCTTCTATTGACATAATCATTGAAATAAAACTCCAGGAAGTAAGCATGTTTTCTTTTATTTATTAATTTAATGAAGGCTTTTGTGTGTAAAGAAAAAATCAAATCAAAAACGGTGTTCTACAATTCTGTCCGATGCAGCTCTGCCTCTAGGGTGGTCCAAGTGCACTGGCTGGAGATCATCATCAGGCTGTCATCAGTACTGCACTTGCAACAATAATGTCACAGGCCCTGTCAGGTGCAACCCTCAGACCCTTCAGACACTGAAATATTTCCTTTAGTTGCCCAAAGATCATTTCAATGCAAGCCCTCGTCCTGGTTAGAGCTGCATTGAAACGGTTTGTGGTCCGGGGTTTGGGTCAGGGAATGGCATCATAAAATACTGCCTGCAGGCATACTGTAGCCCATGTCACCAAGCGGGATCTCGTCGTAAGTACCTGGAAAAATGCAGATTTGTTGGACTCTGAATGAATTAATGTAATACAGTGAGCTTGATATTAAATTGTTCCTTACCACGTTCAAATAATGTGCATAAATGTGTCTCTCTGAAAATCCTAGAGTCATGAACCGAACCAGGCCATTTTGTTTGCACATTTGTGATGTGGAACATGGAGTCACACACCAGGATATTTTTAATCAGTCAGCTGCATACTTTTTGATTACATTACTTTTGTTATCATTTCATATCATATATAAGGAAGTGTAGAATAAGAATCATCATAGAACCGTGAAATCCCTTTCGGTTCACAAAATCCCCTTCATTGGGGCCTGGTGGGGCTTTGATGGGGACATGTGTGCAGTCTATGGCACCAATCACATTAAGGAAGCCTAATGAAGATATACTGTAAGTCCTACTTTTTTCGCATGATTATGGTTGCATGATCTTCATTAACAATTATAATGTACCTGCGGTGGCAAAAAACCCCCCTAAAAACAGCTTGAGTGCCAAATAAACTTTGCGAATGGCACGACAGACAGCACTTTTCACCAAGTTTTCTGCATCACCAATAGTCTAAAGGAAAGTGCCACTCGCAAAGAATCTTTAAGAAATACAAACAGTTTGTGCCGTTGTTAAAGCCCGACTCTAACTAGTCGAACATTTCACGTGTGGTTACAACAAATTAATGATTATATGACACCCTCATGAGAAAAACGATATCTCTCAATAAGTACATTGTAGTGATGCGCTAAAGGATCCTGTCTATCTCGCAAAACACGATTAGGTCTAATTCGAAAAGCTCTTCAAATTACTCTGGCATCTTCAGCAACAGGTTCCTCTTGTAAAAAACGGACAAGCCATGGCTGCGAAAGACTTCCCGTATCACCTCCGCTTATAAAGCCCGGATCTAATCCTGTTAACATGAAATAAGCCTGCTCGCGAGCAGGTTCAAGCATGGGCACCTGTTGCTATGAAAGAAAGTCCAAAATGAGCTTCGAAGAACCAAATAATCCAAGATCATCCCAAATCTCCAATCAAATCCAGCTAAGTGAGTTAGCGACGTACAAAGAATATGCCCCAGGTTAACTGTACAACATGATAATATAGAATCATTCATGAAGTTAAATGTTAAATTTAAGTATAGATAGAGCTGGCAGTGTTGGAAAGAATCCCATAGCAGTTTTGAAAGATAACTTTGGAATATTAAGAATTAAACTTCAGTGCAAAAAAAACAACAACAACAAAAATTTACTGGGAGTAAAACAACGGTGCTAATGAACAATAAAATCCCTAGGCATATGCAATCATCAATGTGTCTTGACTGCCCTTGACTTTACATATTATTACATGTTACCATGTAAGCATTTGCTCATGGCCATGATTTTTCTAGGGTCCAATTCATAGCTCGAATTAATGTAAAACCAGGTCAGACGTAGTCAAAAATTCATTTTCTCGTTAAAACATCTCTTGAGTCAGTAACAGTCTAACGCTTGCTAATGCCCTGGTTTGAGCTAAATTCCACCTTATGCGGCCCCCTCAGTAATCAGGTTTTAAATGCTTTAAATTATGATGTAATTTCCTGTATCTCATCAAGTGTGGGTTGTTTTTCTGTGTCCTGCTAAAGGTTTTTTTTCCTTTGAAAAGAAAGGTCAGTGCTCACCCTATCCTCCTACTAATAATCAGATAAAGCAAAATCATCAAAAGAAAAAGCAAAATTGTATATTTCAGTATGAATAAGATCACTGCCAGTGAATGATACCAGGAGTCCATCTGAATTTGAAACAAACATATTTTCTGTGAACTGCATACCACTGATTGTTATAAACCTTAGAAAAGACCAAAGTTTTTCACTTTATGATTGTATTAAAACCATTAATTTTGACCCGGTTTTAGAAATGACAGGGATTAAAACGGCTCTCTGCCCACACATGAATTACAGTGCCACTGCAGCACTTTCGGGAACAAATGTCATCTAAATGATGGAATGAAAGACTTTGAAAGTCAGTGGTAAAACAAACATATAACACCAGATGCTCCTTTATGAAAATGTCATATAGACAATGTTATAAAGACAAATATAACCTATAACACCAGATGTTCCAATGTTAAAGCAAGGGGCGGAAACCATACAATTTTTTATTCCATACAAATTGTACTTTTTTTAAACTGATAGCGCTTTGATCTCCCAAATGTGTTTAGTACTGCAAAAGCAACATAAAAGTAGTCTTTTCAGCAAATGACACCAGATGTTCCTTTATGACAATGTTAGGGCAAGGACGAGAACAATACATTTTTTCATTCCATACAATTTGTAGTTTTCTAGATTGACAGTGCTTTGATCTCACAAATGTGTTTAATACTGCAACATAAAAGTAGTCTATTCAACTTACTCAAATTCTATTCTCAAATTCTTCTCTATGCATGAAATAACTTTGTTTGCTCAAAACTCAAATTTATTTGCTGGAAATCTTGAACTAAGCCTGGGCCACAGCTCCAAATTGCACATATCTATGATGATTAGAAGATTTGATAATTTTACTGACTCTTGTTTAATCTCATTCATCAAAATGAACTAATCTTTGTTCTTTAATCTTTATTAAATATTATTTTGTTCATCTGAGTGACATTAAATGTTATCTTTTCCACAGCAAAATTCCCTCAAAACATCCACCAACAAAAATCTTTACCATATTCCCGAATGAAGAAATGATTATAATTACAAAGAAAATTTTTAAGGAACAATCAAGAAAATAATTACCTCCTGAGTATTTAATTCATTTCTCATGTTACATGTTACTCACGTAACAAAGTAAGCAAATTCATTCATGAATGACATATTCAAAATAGTGCATATTCAAAATAGTTATGCTGTTATTAGTCATAGGAGGCATTTTTCTTTATTTGTGTCCCACAGAACAAAAAGCAACTTATACAGGTTGGGACAACATGACTAATGATGACCAAATTAAACAATTTCTAACAATATATCAGTGAGAGGTCAGAAGACTAAAATGTCCCTGTACACTTTCACAGGGTGTACCTCAGGGTTCTGTCCTTGGTCCTCTACATTTCATCATCTACCTGCATTCTCTTGGTCATCAATTTTTTTGTCATTGTTACTATGTCACTGATACTCATGAAAGTTTCTCAAAATAGATCGTACTAATGGATCACAAATGTTTATTTCTTATAACTATTCTTTTTAAAATTGTTTACAGACTTCAAAACAGCATTCCTAGTCCACTCTTCTCCCAAAGGTCATCGATAACATCACCTAAATCATTGCCTTCAAACCTATGTTTATAAATCATTTATTCTCCAAGCACTACTGTTTTCTTCTCATAGTTTTTGACTCTTTTGTATATAGATATTTGATTTGACACTTGATTCTAAATTGTAAAGTGTGCTTGAGCATTTGGAAATGCACTGTATAAATAAGTATTATATTTGAATAAATGTAATATCACCAGGGTCTATCTAAATACAGAAAAAACAAATTTTCTGAACATATATAAGATTTATATTATAGTTTAAATTGTTATTCAAAATAAACATGCACTTTTTACAGAAATGTAATGTAACAAAATGAGTTTAATGTTAACAGACAATAATACGTCTTAGATTAAATAGGGTGAGTTGAAACCTCAATGCATTCGAACAGGCCCACAATCGTGGTGTTTTAATCTAGGACATTTTTGAGGGGCTGAGTCATTATGGACCTGAGATGGTTTGTTTACAGGGGAAAGCAGAGGAAATCACAGCTATGTAAGCAGTGGCTTTCATGGAAAATTATGTTTTTTTTCATTACTCACTCTCTGTAAAGATGCACACTTGAAAAGGATCCCTTCGTCTTTGGCACAATGGGGAAGTCCACATCATTCACGGGGGTTGTAGGTGTTGGGAACCAGTCTGTCTTTGCAAAAATGACTGGGTTTTTTTTATTTTTTTTGTGATAACTTACTGATTGTGCAGATGGTGGTGGAAGGGGCTGTTACACCATTGGTCCCCTCTGAAGCACCATTTTCGGGCCATGCAGTGATCGGGACTCCCCCAACTGAGTCAGTTAAGGCCTGTGGTCCAAATATGTACCTGCACCTGAAACCTGATGAAGCCCAGACCTCCATGAGCCTTATGTGTCTGCAAATGCTTGCACATGCAGTGGAAGTTTTCTGTATTGTTTTGCAGTATATTACATAAGCTGCTTTATGTCAGTGTATGAGGTTTGACCTATCACACTTTATACACATGCTCCAGGCTCAAGTCAGGCGAATGTATGTAGGGCTAGTCAATATGCTTATCCATCTGCTAAAAAGTTCTAGCTGTAGTTTCAGATAAATTTTTAAAATTAACATGCATAAACGTATGTAATTATTTACAGACTTCAATACATTCTAAACAACATTCTAAAGCCCACTCTTCTCCCAGAGGTCATCAATAACATCACCTACTGTATATCTATTGCTAGTTATTATGGATAACACCACTTACCCTCTAAATGACATGCTTGTTGCAGGAGGAGTAACTTTAGAGACTGATCTTGCCTCGGTGCAATAGTGAACGGTATAAAAGGTATTTTGTACATACTGCAGGTAGACTGTATAACACATCTCTCAGATGAAAATGCACCTCTTCTACAAGCTTCTAGTGAACTAGATAATTAAACTTATCCTATATCTTTATATACCTTACCTACCTACAGTATATCTATACCTATACCTATATACCTTATTCTTCTTTATTCAGGGATTATTAAGTACCTATCCTATCCTATCCTATCCTATCCTAAAGATATGCAAGTAAACATTGCCCTAACCACACCTTTTGCATAATTTGATAAAATAAATCATGATCAAAATAAGCATTGGAAATGGTGTACATGTAAAAAAAAAAAAAATAATAAAATAAAAATAAAAAAGAATAAAAAAACATTTTTTCAAGTGATATTTAACTTTATTTTACTTAGTTTTTATCAGACATCTCAAGTAATTTTGCATTAAGATTTAATGGCACTTTTGTGTCCTTGGTAAACAAGTACACTAACTATAGATAAAACTTTATTACAGCCAAAGCTGTACATTTTTTAAGAAATCACTCCACAGTTTAGACAGCAATAAATCTGAAATAAGGATGAAAAAGTCTGAAATAGGTTTAAAAAGTATACATAGAAAAAAGAAAAGTAGCCAAATTAAATAAAGGCATAACATAAAATTATCAAGAGAGTTTTGAAGTGATGTTCAGACAACAAAAATAAAAAAACTGATGATGATGATGCTGATGAAAGATTCTTGTACTTCATGAAACAGCTTACAGTCGATCTGTCATTTAGCACTCCAGATGACAGATTTATAGCAACCAAATGACTAACCGAAGCACAACAAACAGAGAAGCACAACAAAAACAATATTTAGTTTACATTTTTGACGGGACTTCACGTCTGATTCAAACAAGAATGAAACTGTGGTTTCATTTATCAGTGTAAAATGATAGATCTACAGCCTTTTTTTACTTTCTAAAGGTGTTTAAATGTGGTAAATGTTTGTGTCTTGTAAATAACAGCTCTCCCCGTTTCCCTGCACACGTGTGCATGAGAGATCGACACTGGCCTTGTGGCATCTCCCTCCCGCAGCACAGTCATTCAAAGAGCTCGTAAATATCAAAGCCCATCGCAGAAGACATCACAGATAACCTTCAGGGGACTTCACTGACATTCGAGATTGGCCAGGGTAAGTATTCTCAAAGACAACAGAAAAAGGAAGGAAATGTTTCGAGATTGGCCAGGGTAAGCATTCTCAAAACAACAGAAAAAGGAAGGAAGTGTTTCAAGATTAGATTGAGGTTATGTCGTGTACAGACGTTGAATGATAGCCAACTTTCACTTACATAAGGCATCTAATAACAAAACCCTTTCAGTTGTTTGTTATTATGAATGGGAATTTTTTAGTTAAAAGCAGTTAAATCATGGTAACTGTCAGGATGAACAGATGCAAAGCTATATAATAACTTTAAACTGTTAAATGTCACCCGATCCCGTATACGGGACGCCTACGTTGACTATACTATATTACAATCAAATCTAATCTAATCTTGACAAACTATATATCGTTGGAAAGTTCTAAGACCCCCAAATATATATTATACCAATATTTTTTGTTAAAAATTATGTAGGAAAAGTAATAGATCAATTTATGACAAGAGTGCACCCTCAGAAATCTACATTACAAAAGGAGTTTTGACCTTTGTTTAAAAAAATGACTTCCTCGTTGCCTTTTTCTCTATCACTTTTTAGAAATCATCAGAAGTTATATATCACTCGAAAACATAAAATCTCAAAATTCATCCTTTAAAACCCATTTTAAAATCAGACATTGCATTACCATGTAAATGGCACATCAAAATCATGTTACAAAATGTTTTCAGTCATGAATTATAAAAATTTAGGTTTTTATCATGCACATTCAAGTCTATCTTCAAAAACGTGAGTGACAGTTAACAAGTTAATTTATAAACCATTAAGGAACATTAAAGAATGCTTAATGGATCATTGGTTAAAATGTCAACAGTGTACAGGGGTCAATTTGATTATTATAAGGGAACACGGTTCAACCTGTTTATATTATATTGTTTAATAAATGAACAATTGTTTTCTTTTTGAAAATAATTAGTCCTGTTTATTAATTATCGAAGGAAAAGCTTGTTTAATGATGTACTGAAGAGTGGTATATTAATGTGTTAAGGCACTAAAAACAAATTTCTTTAAAAAACAAACATCTGTTATTTTGCAAGCATTTTGCTAAACTTAACCAGCCACCCTTTACACAAACCTATATTAGCTAAAAGTCCAGTGCCTGTAAAGAAATGATTAGTGATCATTTATAAACATTAACAAATGATGAATAGTTTCAACTTTAGATTGGCCTCTGCAAAAACATGAACAAATGATTAATGAATGATGTGTAAATAGGGTACATTGAGGTGTTTCAGGACACTTTTTGCCATCAAGATGTCTGCTCATAAAGGTATTAAAGATTAGTAAACATTTGCAAATGATGAATATGCAAAAACATGAACAAATAATTCATAGATTATTTGTTCAGATGTGAAAGCAGCAGAAGTCAAAGACAAACAAATGAAGATTATAAAGTATTTACAGACATATGTAAGCACTTACATTTATATATGAAATAATCATGTTAATAATTAGTTAATGTTTAGTAAGTTCATTAGTAAACATTATCTCATATAATATATATTAACTAATGATCTGTTAAGCTTTATATGATGTTTGTTAATGCTTTATGTATGAAAGTTAGTATAAAGTGTCACCAGACTTTCTACTAATGCATTGCAGGCAATGACAACTGTCTTTGGTCTCCCAGGGGGTTTACATTCATGCAGCACAGTTAAGAATTATGTGATTTATTTACAACAAAACATAATGTTTTTTTTTTTTTTTTTTTTTTTTCTTTTTTTTTGCATAACAAAGGAAATTTAACAAATTCAGTGTTGATTCATTTCCAGATAATTAATCTGTGCAAAGGATTGTGGGTGACTGAAAAAAGCTAAGTATACACCTAATGCATCCTTCATCTGCATGTAAATTTATCATTGGACTATTATATAGACCCAGTTAGCTCCCCATATTTTAATACAAGATCTGTCAAAATAGCACAACACTGTGAATGAAAGATATATCTAACTCATGGAATTATGGAATAATAAGCCCATAAATTACAATAAGTATTAAATAAATAATAACATTGGAAACAACATGCCCATAACATGTCATTTTGCTTTTAACGTCAGGAATTTCAAAACTATGCTTTTATTTCAGGTCAGTGAGCAACGTGATCCGAAATTAGCTTCAGAAAACATTTTCTCTTTTTAAACATTTGCAGTAATGAAAGCTGTGATTCATCAAGTTTCAGCTTTCATAATTACATTTCATGTGAAACACACAACACAATTGATCATAGTTTCAGCCTATCTGGTTGTAAATGGCAACAAGACGACTTCAAACAGACTGTTCCAAAATAACCTGAAATTCTGAAATGATCAGCAGAATTGGCAGCTTGCATGGGTGTAGTTTAACTCGGGCAGTGAAAAACACGATCAGCCAGTTCTACATTTTCCATAAACATTTAGAGATTAATATCCATTGCCTCACACACATCAAGGTGATCACCATGTTTAGATGTCACGTTCGTCACAAGAAAAGGAGAGAAGTCCAGACAGTTGGTTTGGAACAGAATCAACTAATTTTGCGCAACAGATGTTTTTGAGTAGCATTATGATTTATTTTCCTTTCAATGTAAATGTTTTTTTTTTTTTTTTGATCCCATCAGTCTGTTACTATTATAAAAATATCTGTTCTTGTGTACATGAAAATGCATGTTGTCCATTATGACATACTGCAATGAAATGATGAAATAGTGTAATTCACGTGCCAGTGAAAACATCTCTTAATGACTCAAGTACTTGAAAACAAGTGTCAACACCTCAGGTGGCTCACGTTAAAAATTAAAAGTTAATTGCACTACTTCATCTCACAATTCAGTTTTTTTTTTTTTCAATGTTTTATTTTTTTCAATTTTCTTTTGCAATTTTTAGCTTAATTTGGTCTCACAATAAAATAAAATAAAAACATTTGTTTTGGAGTTAATGAGAAAAAAGTCTGAAGTGTGGGATATAAACTCAGAATTGTGAGAACAAAAGTATGAATTGTGAGAATAAAGGGCTAGTTCTCACAGTATCCAGTAAAACTGCTGGTTTTTCATGTTACGTGTTGACCAACAGAGTGGTTAAAGAGATGCCTTTGAAGATCTGGTGAGAAATGTAATAACAAGTGCATCTCTACAACATTAAAGCATGGAGGTATATGTGCCATGAAGTGGGGAGCCTTTTCAGCTGCTGCTACTGGTGAGTTGTTTTGAAGTATACTGCAGAATGCTTGCAGAACTGAAAATCTGTTATCAAAAGAAGAAGGCTCCTGCCCAACACTGCAAATACAACCAAGCTGCCAGCTCTGAATCGTCCAGCACCCCTCCTCTCTCACACACCCACTCCTGTCGGGAGCCTGGTGAAGGGCGGCGATTTAGGACGGCGTGCCGATGATAATTAGGGAGGAGGCAGCTGACTCGTCACACAACACAAAGTTTAATCAGAATAATCCACAAAACAGATAATCCGAAAGGGCAGGGAAGCACATAAATGTAAACGGTGACTGGACAAAGAGAGCCTGTGAAGGTGTAACTTAAATATATAGACAAATAAGGGGAAATTAACAAGACACAGGTGAACAAAATTAATCAAAAGAAGACAGAAACTATTTAGGTAGCTAAGTATTTCCAAACAAGCTGACCAATGGTTTCCTAAGTTTTTTATGTGTATTTATTTAAATTTGCCACTAATTTCATAACCTTGATATCACTTTTCAAAACATTCTTCACAGGTTATACAATATATAAAACATTGGATCTCATTCCAGATTTATATTTCTGACTAGACCGCTATCGTCAAATGATAAGTGACAGTTAGCATACAGTTTGGATTGGTGCTATAATCTGTTCTGGGCAAACACTCCCCAGCCTAGCACTGATAAGAGCAGGGAGAGCAATGATATCCCCCTTAGGGTAAATAGAACAGAACCAAATGTAGCATATATCATTAATCATCTTGACGACAATTTACTGTAACAACATAATTCAAGATAAAGGATTATGATTAATTGAGGAATATCAGAAGGCCAGGTCTTGATTGTGGATGTAATTATCTCCTATTCAAAGCGATAAAGCTGCTGAATGATACTGAATTAACTTTATGTAGAGATGTTGTGATAGGTGTTTGTATTCCTACACACAAGGATAAGCTGATGCAAGCATGACTAACGTGACATGCCAAAACTAACGCTCTGCTTGATTTCACCACACGGTGAATAGCAAGAAAAGCTGAAGCGGCAAGGTTTCTCTGAATAAAAACACAAACATTCTCCTGTGCGTACAAATATGAAATAATCCACTAAACTGAAAGAGAGTGAGATGTACTGAACTGTGTATTCATATCTTTAAAGAAGCATTGTGCTAAGAGAATCATTGGTTCAAATAACTAATTTGTCATTAAATACAGACAAAGTGGAATCATTTACCAAATTTTGTAATGTCAAAGCTGAAAACATGGTCAGGAAAATGGTACATGGGACCATAAACAGACAGTGGCTGATAAGTAATGATGATGAACAAATAGGATCTATGGATATAACGTTTCAAGCTCCATGGGAATCAGTCTTGTCATCATGAGACTTTCATGATCCAAACATGGAATATTGTTCAGCAGTTTCTACAAAACTATGCATTAAGAGTAATGCAAGAGTATTGTCTATATGATTTAATTTATAGTTATCATTATATTAAAGTGCCCCCCACTAGCAACGTTCCTGGTTGTGAGTTTTGTGTATCTCGTTGTGAAAAATGAACAAAAACCATGAAGTTTCAAGTTCTGATATTAGTGTCAAAATGACTGTAAAAAAATGTAGTTCAACACTGTTCTATGCCTCAATTATTCAACACAGTGACACATTCAATTTATTCATATGTATATATTTATTTGTTTCATTTACAACAGAATTTGCATTTACATTTATTACAAAAATATGACTTAACTGAATATTTAATAACTTAGATTTTTTTATTAACCCTTTTCATTTATTATATTTTTGGGAGGGTGTTGATTGTTGATGTAGATAATTACTGAATATTATAAATAATTGTGAAAAAATAAATAATTTACGAAAAAACTCATTAAATTTCAAGAATAATATCTAAATTAAATGTTGAGAATAAACTTGAGAAAAAAAGGAGTTTCCTGTACAGAAGAAGCACAACAAACCAATGAATTAAGGGATGATGGGCTATTCTCCGTAAGCAGAGAGCACAGTTCTGGGTGTCCTTTTGCAGACGTTAATCAGTGATGGACACCTTAGTGGAGACTTTTTGGATAAAAGTCTGATCCAATTCTGCTTCCTTAACCTTATTCAGGTGTGTATGCTTTTAAAATGCCATTTTGTAGGCCTATGTATAATTCTATAATCTACCCATTTCTGATAAGGCTTACCAAACAGATTCTGTCCAATCTGCCAACAGTCAAGAAGAAACAATGCCTAGTGATTTTAGAATGAATATCGTTAGGAGCACTTGCTAAACTATGCCTTATAAATGGCTATAAAATTGAGCATACACCATACCATGTGCAATATATATATGCTTTTTTTATATCTGTAAATTTAAGATTTTTATGTTTTTTTATTCTAGGATTAATTTGATGAAGTTCTGAGCACAGTCTGGAAATACTGGAGAATCAGGACTTACAGACTAAAACCTGTTGACATGGATGTAGCAGGCTATTGTCAGGTAGAGTGCAGCCCCATGGGTCAGTTTCCTTATGATGAGACAGTTTTGAACTCTTCTGTCTGTCGATGGATGAAAACCGATGGGACACTCTTACGGACCCATTTAGTGTATTTAGTCTCTACATGTTGTCAACAGCAGAAATACAACAAAATATTTGATGGTCACACCTATATGGCAACACTCTTATTTGTGTTGTGTATATTTCATTCTGCATATCAATTAAAATAGAGCGTGCTTACTAAACCCTTAACAGTTAAAATGTATACAAAGTGTCTGTATACATCACATTGTTTGTACAGCAGATAAACTGTATGTTGGTGTGTGCTAAGTTAAAAAGAATTCATTTGATACGGAATTACCAGCATTATGTCTGATTGATGACTTTATTTTGTATAGGTAAATGCACATTTCACAGTTTAAAAATGTTTATTTAGAACAAAACATGACTAATAAACAGCACTGAGCATCATGAAAACATCACAGAACTCCAGTTTTCACTAACAAGAACTCCTTGGCTTTTCATAAACACATATTACTGAAAGAACTTTAAGTCTGCACTGAAAAAAACAAACAAACAAACTTTCTTTCAGCATACAAATGCATGCATCACAGTGCATGATGGTAGAGAACAGAGTTCAGTGTGTATCAACGTGTATGTATATCATCATTATTATATAGACTATATAAATATCATATAGTTTCGGTGTTGCTCTTATTAACCTGAATATTCAATTCTAAAGTATTCATACATTCTTTGTAAACTCATCAGAGATGCATTCTGATACCATCAAGTGACATCCTGTGCAAAACCTCAGAAACTTTCCTAGTTTCTCATCATTCATTTTGTTTAATGTATCTTTTCAGATGATGGGCCTTTTCCCTTTGCTTTGCTGTCATATCAGCTGGGAACTTCAAAACTCCTAAGACTTTTTTAGCTGTTGGTAAGAGTTTAGCGTACATCTCTTTTAGCTCCTCAAAAGGAGATCTGTGATTGTGTGATTTCCTTCCAACAATCTAACACAAACATTGGCTCTTTTGTGAAATCTCCTTCAGAATTTTTCTGCGGCATTCATAGCTGATATTCAACAGAATCCTGTAATGGATGTTGAAGGATTTCTCGTTCTTGGTTGCTTACAAATTAAAGAAAGCATTCTATAAGGTCTCTGTATACTGCTCTAAAACAATTTTTTTTTTTAATTTAGTTGATGAATAACTGTCATCATAATGTTCACCGACGTTTTCTCACAGACGGAAACGAGATAATGAAATAAAAACTTGTTTTGAATCACAAAAATCTATTATAAGGGAGGGACAAATTGGGAAGAGATCCAATCAGGGATGCTTTTCCCTTACAAGAACAGGAACACACTGATTAACCACCAAAGTGCGAGGTATTGTTGTAGAAACTAACTAGCCAGTTGCGACTGTTTCCCGAACACGATCGCATATTAATCATTTCAACCCATTAGTGCAATAATTTAGGGCTGTTGTTAATGACGTCACACGCATGTGGTGGAGTATTAACTTCTGCTAATTATATGATTCGAGATCTCTGAGATGCTGCTGACCTGATGGCACCTGATGACTAATTTACTATTTTTTGTTCCCTGTCATTTTGTTTTATTTGATGTTTGATTCATCGTGGGTTTCCTCTTACGTCATACTCTGGGGTTTCCTTCCCTTTCAATAAAGGGGTCATATAAAAAAACATATGACCACATAAAAAAATGTATTATTTTGTGCATTTGGTGTAATGAAATGTGTTTTGCGGTTGAAGGTTCAAAAAACACATTGTTTTCCACATACTGTGTACATTATTGTTTCTCCTCCATTCTCTGCCTTTTAGAAATGTGTACATTTTTACAAAGCTCATCTCTCTGAAAAGTGAGGTGCATTCTGATCAGCCAAGCGTGTGACAGAATTGTTACGCCCCTGAACATACTGTGATGTTCATATTGTGACTTCTGGCGAGACAAGATAAAAACAATAAAACCCATTAAAAACTAGCCATTTGTTGCATCCAGTGGTGACATAATTACTGATTATAATGACTTATGCACATGTCTTTTTGCACGTTACAATGTGCCACTTAAACAGAAAACCATATCTGTATTTGTTTGGAGAAAATACAAACAACAAGCGCTACTCTACACTTCTCAAAACTCATGTTTGAATCATCAGTGGCAAATCCTTTAAATATGAAAATATACAGACTGGGAGTCAGCATTATTTGTCAGAACACAAATGAAAGTGTAAATACAAGTAGAAAACATGTCTTTTTATCACGGCTGACACAGAATAGTGTACGTAGTTTCTTTTAGTGGATGTTCTCCAAAAGTGAGCTACGGTGATGCAGAGAGACACAGAGGAGACAAATTTTTGAATAAAGTCGTTATTTATGTTTTCTTTGCATACAAAAAGTATTCTCGTTGCTTTGTAAAATTCAGAATGTACCACTGATGGCAGATGGACTATTCTGACGGTGTCTTTCATACTTTTCTGGACCTTGACAGTGTAATTTACTTGGCAGTTGATGAGACAGTCACAAGCCTCCCGGTTTTCATCTAAAATATCTTAAATTGTGTTCTGAAGATGAACAAAGCTTTTATGGGTTTAGTGACTATTGGCAAAATTTTATTTTTTTTCATTAAGTCACTAAGATCAAATATGAAATATACTAAATGGCTGTTGCCAGAAATATGGATCAGAATATAAACATTTTATAAACATTTGACAATAATGAGCTATAAAAAAAGATATCGGCTTTGGTTTGGAGTATATCCCAACTCCAGATTTTTATTGTATCCTTAATATTTAGCTGTTCTTGCATCCAGTTTGGTTATCTTTTATGTTTGCATGTCTTATTATCAGCCATTATTGTTTTACTCTGCTAATTAAAAGGCTGTATATATATATATATATATATATATATATATATATATATATATATATATATATATATATATATATATATGTATGTATATATATATATATATATATATATATATATATATATATATATATATATATATATATATATATATATATATTTTTTTTTTTTTTATTTATTTATTTTTTTCTTAGTCAAAGGGGGAAAAAAAAGTCCACATGAAGTGGCAAAATCACGCAGTCCCTGATGGCCAAATCTTTAACGGCTGGTCTATGTGGTCACATAGTACATCAGGCAGGACATTTATATGCTCACCTAAAATATATCGACCTCAAATATGGCTTATCATCTGAAATCATTTGTTCTGAAAATACTTTGTGATTTTTGATCATACAGATAAGAGAAATGCATATTTTGAATCTGTAAAGACTAATCTATAAATTTGCACTCAGAATAACAATGAAACGTTGGGCTTTTGTAAAATAATGAAAGCAAATTTCTGCCATCTTGGACTCTGTGAACTTGAGCGCATCACTGCAAAACTCTGGTTATGCTTGGCTTATTAAAAACATGGAAAATATATCTATAGAAAGTGAAACTTTTAAATGAACAAATTCAAGCAGAAAACAAATATTATCCGAGTATGTAATCTGTATGAAACATACATACAAGCGCTTGCTGTGGAGGTGAGTCAGTGTTGCCGACTTCATCTCTTAAACCGAAAACAGAAAGCACAAGCGCAACAATAATTGGTCCCACTTTATATTAGGTGGCCTTAACTACTATGTACTTACATAAAAAATAAGTACAATGTACTTATTGTGTTCATATTGTATTGTAAAACACTTTTGCTGCTATTGAGGTGGGATAGGGCTAAGGTTAGGGAAAGGGTTGGAGGTATGGGTAAGTTTAAGAGTGGGTTAAGGTGTAAAGTATGGGTCAACAGTGTAATTATAAATGTAATTACAGAAATTAAATATAGATGTAATTACATGTCGGTTTTTTTTAAATACAAGTACAATGTAAAAACATGTATGTACACAATAAGTACATTGTACTAAATTATTAATTAAAATGTAAGTACATAGTAGTTAAGGCCACTTAATATAAAGTGGGTCCCAAGAATTTATTTAAATGTTAATGCAGTGTACTTGCTGTTTTTCCCTAACACTTTCATAATTATTACATTTGCCAGTGCGCTGTGGCAAGCCTTTTTTGCATGCACTTGAGTGCTTATGTAGGCAATTAACGGCTCATTATTATGAGTTATAAGGTTTATTAATAGAATTGTGATTAAAAGTCTACTAATGCTTAAAATGAATGATTACTAGTCGACCAGAAAAATCTTCAGTCTAGAGCAGCCCTGCATATTAACTAATTGTTTACAAGAACATTCATACAAGTGGCTGACAATTAGCTGAATATATAGCCTACTTGTTTAATTAGAGACACTTATTTGAATAAAGCAACACAATATTGGGCTCTACAATACTTCTATGAATAAATCTCTGACAGAAAATATCAGCCAATCACTGTGAGCATAGTCAGTAAGTATGCTGACATCATCGAAGGGATTTCGAAGGGTACAACTGCTAGACACTTCAGGCTCTTATGATCCTTTGCATTGAGTCTTTGCTTGATGATGGTGCCTCCCTGTGGGCACGTGATGAAACAGTTGTTTGGTCCTCTACACCTTTCAACCCTTCAAACCTCTCAATCCGGGGGGTAAACCTTTTGAAGGCCCATGAGATTCAATCTCCTGCATCAATCGCACCTGAGCATGCTAATCAATGTCTTCAGGATCATCAGAAAATCACAGGTAAGTGAGTTTGGTTAAGGTTAGAGCTAAACTCTGCAGCGCATTGGCCCTCCAGGACAACCCTGAATTAGGGCATAGGGCCCTTCCGAATGGAATGCAGGGAAAATGTTTTGTGAATACAGGCCCTGATGTGGATCTATACTAATTTGGTGATTTCTAATTTTGGATGGTTTACTCTAAATGCTGTTTTATAACAAAGTTTGGGAGGAACAGTCGCAGTTCATTACCCTGATTAACACAAGTGGAGACCAATCAGTAATCAATGACAAGGTATAACTGCAGAACCTACCTCTGTTCATTGACCGTTTTCAGCATCCCTCCTCCACACCATTTCTCCTCACTTATAGATCCATCTACTCTTACCACAACCAGGGGGAGTACTCTGGGTTCGGGCCACATCCCGAGCTCGGAGCCCTCCACCCGGACAGCACGCCAAATACGCATAAACTTACGGTATTAATATACGTAGATGTGAACTCGTGAACTAATGAGTGTGATGACAGCTGTTGCTAATTTGTGAACGAGTAAAATTTTAATCCCAAGTGTGTCAAAACTGTAAGAATGAAGTAATTTTACTCTTATTCCTATACTTAAGAATAAGAGTGATTCATAAAGGTTCCTTAGTTTTAAGACCAGGGGCACTATAAAACACCCCCGGCATAATGCAACGCAAGTTTTTCTGTCGTTAAAATAGCAAAAGTGGATTTGGACATGCCCTGAGTGCACCTGCGCTGTGCGCTTTACACTTTGTGTTCAGATAATTAAAATAGGGCCCTACGTCTCAGCTCCTAAATTATTTAAGAGAGCTGAAGATGGCAGCAAAGAGGGGGAGACAAACACTTTCCAGTAAAGATATGACATATTGGAGTTATCTGATTATATGGAGTTGATGAAATGATGCAAACTTGATTGTCAAGATCAAAAAGTCTTTATTTTTTTTGTAAGAAATGTAATAACCTTTTCAACCCAACAAATCAATGCTCTAACTGAAGAAATTTAGTTATTACATTTTTTTTGGCTGGAAAATTGGAAAAATGCAGCAATGCATTGGTGATGATACAGTAAGCAGGGGCTTGCATATGTGGCACTAACCCCACCAAACAGAACAGTGGCCAAAAGCAATGTGTGGTTCTTTTTTTATTTTATTTTTATTGACCCCACATTTAATTAAACCATTAAAATACAAAGGGAAAAAACACTGACCAGTGTCGCCAACTGTTTTCCATTGAAAGCTGCTAAAACTGTCATGATTCTGCCCTCGTGTCCTTGATTTTTCCCTAGTCTTGAGGCAGGATCATGACAGACCCGTGTTTTGTGTGGCCTTGTCTTTGGGCCATGTGCTTGTGTTGTCTCGTTCCCTTGCCCCGCCCCCCTTGTTATCCTAGTCTTGTCGTGATTGTCCTATCTGTGCCACCTGTCGTGTCTTAGTTAGTTCCCCTATTTAGATCTCCTAGTGTGCTCTGTTTTTTCGTCGGTTCATTGTTCCACATTTGTGATTGTTCCTACATGTGATTGTTTACCATATCGTGAGTGTCTCTATATGTTCCTGAAGAAGTCTTTGTATTACCGTGAGTGTTTGTTTATAGTTAGTGTTTAGAGTCCTTGTTATCTGGTCAGCCCAGTCCTGTTTAGTTATTTAGTCTTTACCCTATTCAGTGTTTTCCCCCTCGTGGGTTTTATTTTCCCCTTTTTGTGTTAATAAACCCTTCGTGTTGTGATTTCCTGTCTGCATTTGAGTTCCTCCTTGCCAAACCCTGACAAAAACCTCCTAAAGATGAGTTCACTGATCTATATTTATATAGATCAGTGAACTTACCTTTATGATGTCATGGGAGAGTCTCGGAATGTAAATAAGGTTTGTCCAAGAAATTCATTGTTGCTAGTTATTTGAAAAAAGGTATCTAAAGGGATGAGGAAGTCGCTAAATCAAGTGACAAAATCGATAAATTGGCAATGCTAGCACACTGCCTAGAACATACGTTATTTACATTTCATTGATCCTCTTGTTTTTGCATGTGTTCATAATATGACAGCATAGTCAAAAATGATGACCGCACAGTTTGGCATGTTTCATTGCATTATTATCACAAGTAAAACAACTGACTAAGCAACTATGCAACATGCTTACAAAATCTTTTTGAAATTTTTTTTTTTTTTTTAAAGGTGAATATGTCAAATATTCATCACTTTTGGCCACTACTCTGACCACCAAACCATATTGCAAAAACAAGCCACTTTTATGAGGATTGTGGGCTTTCCTGGAGTTATTGGAGCCATTGATGGAACTCATGTTCACATCATTGCTCCAACTGTGAACAAGGAGACATACCAATAGAAACCAAAGCATCAGTAATAATTTTGTGATTAATTTTGTGCACAATGCAAAGCATTAAAAAAATAAATATTAAAACATTTCAGTGTCTTAATTCATTTATTTTATTGTAGTTACATTAAATGATTGGTGTTGTGCTGCTGTGATGTTACATGAGCAGGCTCAAGTTTCTAAAGATTCCATTCGCTTTCCAGATGTTCGCACCAGTAAACTTTGAGTTTCTGCTGCTCAACTGACAGCACTGTTTTAAACAATATGCTATTGCTTACTTAACATTTCTGTGTATAGCATTATAACTCTTTTTGTTTTACACCTAAAATAATAAAATTACAATACAACATTGTAAAAATAATGTTGTTGCTATTAGTTATAACAAGATAACATTTGGTGAGATGACTTAAATATCCTAGTTAACTAAATAAAAGTTGAATCAACATATACTTTTTTTTTAATGTTCAATTTTAAGTTGATAACTAATTGCATAAGTCAGCTTTACGGTTATGTTTTAATAGAATTCATTTAAGTACTTTTATGAAAATTAAACTTCTTATTTTTCATAAATATATATAATGAAACTGAATGTTTTATCATTATTATTTGTATTTTTTTATGAAATCTTCAGCAGAGAAGCTGCACTTTTCAGTGCCATCCTCTGAGCACTAAATATTGTTCAGCAAAATGACTTAATTTATTCAAGTAATTTCTTTGGCATCTGTAATAGATTTAAAGGCCCAGATGTATAATATATACATGATGCATCTAGTATCATGTATAACCCCCCGGCTGTTTAAACACTGCTATTTTATTGCACATCAGGATCTATAGGCATCTGAATACCTATGATGTGTCTTGTATCTCTTTTCACATAACTGTTTCTGTGTATAATAATGAATAGAGTGACATTCATATTCATGTTTCAGTTAATGTCAGGCTTTATTTGTGATAATTAGGTGATTTGATTACAAAATCGCATTCTGGTCCAATATGGATGAATGGCTTTTTTAGTTGCAATCGAGCAGCACCCTCTACTGATAAAAGAGCTTTATATATTTTTGGCAGTTTTTGGTAATACTCTTGTGGATTGGTTTGTGACTAATACACTAAATGATTTCTTATTTTTATATGGATGCAAATGTAGACCTAAGCTTTTATTTTTATTTTTATAGTTAGATCAATCGACATATGAATGCATAACACAACTGTTAAACTATGTTTGTTTGAAAATTCTGCACATCCTTTTCTCTTTTTTTTTTCTTGTCCTCTTTTTACAATTCTACCTGTCCCACTGCATTAGATTGCAGGAAAAGTAAAAAAAAAATATGCATGTGATGAATATGTAGTACTAACCCAGTATGGTCCGTGTTTTGATATTTAGATTTTTATTTGAAATGAAATAAGCAGAACCGAGAAAATAGCGCCTTTATTCGGTTTTGTTCAGAAAATTTTATTTCTGCCTTTTTTTTTTTTTTGGTTCTCGGTTAGAGACTGTTCAACGACTCCAAAGTTCGTTTAACACATGTGGGCGGTCATGAAACGATACTTTCCGCTGATTGGTCAACACTAGCCCGTGTTTATGGGGTGCGAAAATCTGAGACATTAAAGATCTGAGACATTCAAAATAAAGTGTGTTTTTAAAATTCTCAGAAAGAGTTATGATGTAAAATGGACAACAAATATTTATCATTATTTTTAAAGAAATCATGAACTCTTTTGTAGCTACAAAAGATACTGTTTGGATAATTAGCCTACTAAAAACTCTTATTTTGTTGAACTTATTCAGCTGTACCATCTGTACTTCTATACAGTCTACAAAACAGACACACACAGACTATTATACAAACGTAAAAAAATGAACTGATGTGGCTGTAACAATATGGCAAAATTGAGGCGGAAGTCTCAAATAAGAGGTTTAAATTGATAAACCTCTGATTAAGCATTACTCTTCATTTTTGTTACATTGTTATTGAACTTTGATGTTACTTGCAATAAAATGCCTTTCTTTGTGTTCAGGTTTCACTGTATTAAAATGAATGCAACAACTGATCTGACATTTCACCAACACAACACCAACACCAAGATCTAAATCTTTACAAAAAGTTGTCTTTGAGAATGTCTACATATAAATTCAAATCCAAAAAAAAAAAAAAAAAGAGGCATTTAGAACCCCCTGGGCACAATGTCTTTTTAATATTTTATATATTATTATTATTATTATTATTATTAACAGAATAATAACATAGAGACTCATTCATGAAACTTGCGTAAATATGTGAGTGGAGAAACCGGGAGTGTTGTAACACTGTTAGTTTGACGAATCAGATATCACTCCGATCTCCATTTTGAGCTAACAGGAGAAGTGGCGTGTGTCTGTGAGCAAGATTGTGAATTTTATCACTAAAAACAAAGTTTTCAGGTAAGAAAGTTTTTTTTTTTTTGCCTAGCATATCACAGTATAATGGACGACAGAAGGCAAATGCAAGTAATAATGTTTATTGTACGAAGGAAATGGTGAGTAGATGTTGGAGAGTGACGCAGGGACCTCAACGGCACCACAGACAGGTGAGTAGGTGTCTTGAGTGCGTTGGTGGAGGTGATGGTGGTGATAGATCCGTAAATGATGACAGTAATCCAGAGGAGACCAAACAGGAAACAAAGCACGAAGCAGGAACGCTGAAGGACGAACAGACATGAACCACGTGGACAGGCGCGCTGGAAGCTGTTTCATTCGGGGGGGCTGAGGGCTGGGTTGGAAAATATGTGACGTCATTATGTTGTGACTGACGACATGAAATTTCTCTACTATTCTTCTCCCCTGGCGTGATTGTTACTGTTTTATACACAAAAATTGTACTTGATGTACTTGTACTTTGATGTTTAATAAAAATAAATAAATTAAATAAAAAAAAATCTCTGTACTGTTTAGGCTATGTGTTGTAGCCATAAAAGAAAACACATTTGGTTTCATATTTGTTTAAATATTATAGGCTAATGTAATTTTCTTATTTATTTAATCAATGTTTATTATGAAAGTGAGCATGCAGCATGAGAAAGATATGATACATCATGCGCAATAGCCTATGAGATATGGAGTGGGTGGGTAAGACATGATTTTGACCACTTTATAGAGTTTTGTTTTGTAGAAAGACTCTGTTTAAAAGATTTTCGTTTTGTATAAATTGTATCTTAATTTTGATCAATATTTTATCAACCCATTGCCTGTATTTAATAAACAATAAAAAAGCAAATATATTAGCAGACAATGTAATAAGGTGCTGGCACATCACTTGTATTGCACGTGAACTGGAGGGCGCAGAAACTCAGCTTGTGCCTCACAGACAGTTTTGAGAATTATAGGCTATCTATTATAGAAAGCTTAAAAATGTCTACTTTTAAACGAAAATATTCAAAACGAAAAGAAATAGGCTACTCTCTGAATATGTAGGCCTAATCCATATGAAATGTGCATTTCTCTCTGGCGTTCATGGCATCTTTGCAGCGACACAGAAAACACCATTTTATTAATAAACAATTAAATGTCTCCTTGCTATTTTTGACAAATTCATAATCATTTCTTTGTGGCAAAATTATGCATGCGGTCGTGCGCTTGAGAGCGGTTAGTAAACGCCCATTATTCTGATCGGAACAAAGCATGACAAATTCTACATTTATTTCATTTTCTCCATAGAAATGAGAGGCCAAGTCACAAGTCAAATAATTTTTTTATTTACAATAATAGTGATTGTCGGAAGAGATGGCTTCCCTTGGCTTCAGGGAGAAAACGCCACTGAGAACGGGGATGGTCATGACATCCTTTGTTTGAGAAGAATTCCCATCACTATTTTTACTTTTCTTAACTGTGTTACCCGAAAAAAAAAGTCCGAAATACGTTTCTGCTGCTTATTGCTAGCCATGACCAAACAAGTGTGAGGTGACGGAAGCATTCCTGAGGAGGCTAGGTTAGTCTTTTATCAACGAAATATTTAAATAATTTACATTTACATTACATTTACATTTAATCATTTAGCGGACGCTTTTATCCAAAGCGACTTACAAATGAGAACAATAGAAGCAGTCAGGTCAACAAAAGAACAACAACAGAATACAAGTGCCATGACAAGTCTCAGTTAGTCTAGTATAGAACACATAGCCAGGTATATATATATATATATATATATATATATATATTTTTTTTTTTTTTTTTTATTAAATGGAAAAAAAGAGACAAGAAAAGGAAAAGTACTGGTGTTAGTAGGTTAAGTGCAGGCGAAAAAGATGAGTTTTTAGATGTTTCTTGAAAATGAGTAAAGACTCAGCTGTACGAATTGAGATTGGGAGGTCATTCCACCAGCTGGGCACAGTCCAGGAAAAGGTCCGTGAGAGTGATTTTGAATTTCTTTGGGATGGCACCACAAGGCGTTGTTCACTTGCAGAACGCAAACTTCTTGAGGGCACATAGGATTTAACCAGTGAGTTTAGGTAAGTTGGTGCCGTGCCAGTGGTCGTCTTGTAGGCAAGCATCAGTACCTTGAATTTGATGCGAGCAGCTACTGGTAGCCAGTGTAACCTGATGAGGAGAGGAGTAACATGAGCTTTTTTTGGCTCATTGAAGACAACCCTCGCTGCTGCATTCTGGATCATTTGCAGGGGCTTGACAGTACATGCAGGAAGGCCCGCCAAGAGAGCATTACAATAGTCCAGTCTAGAGAGAACAAGAGCTTGGACAAGAAGTTGGGTTGCTTGCTCTGACAGGAAGGGTCTAATCTTCCTAATGTTGTATAAGGCAAACCTGCAGGACCGGGTCGTTGTAGCAATGTGGTCAGTGAAGCTTAATTGATGATCCATCACAACTCCTAGGTTTCTGGCTGTCCTCGAAGGAGTTATGGTTGACGAGCCTAGCTGTATAGAGAAGTTGTGATGAATCAATTGGTTAGCTGGAATCACCAGTAGTTCAGTCTTTGTAAGGTTAAGCTGAAGGTGATGGTCATTCATCCAGCTAGATATGTCACTCAGACAGGCTGAAATGCGAGCAGCTACCGTCGGGTCATCAGGCTGGAATGAGAAGTAGAGTTGGGTGTCATCAGCATAGCAGTGATAAGAAAAGCCATGCTTCTGAATGACAGATCCTAAAGATGTCATGTAGATGGAGAAGAGAAGTGGTCCAAGTACTGAGCCTTGAGGAACCCCAGTAGCAAGGTGGTGTGACTTTGAAACATCACCCCTCCAAGACACACTGAATGATCTGTCAGAGAGGTAGGACTTAACCCACAGGAGAGCAGTTCCAGAGATTCCCATCTTTCTGAGGGTGGACAGGAGAATCTTGTGATTAACAGTGTCAAAAGCAGCAGACAGGTCCAGTAAGATGAGTACCGAGGATTTTGAAGCTGCTCTTGCTAGTCGCAGGGCTTCAGTAACTGAGAGCAGAGCAGTCTCAGTTGAGTGGCCACTTTTGAAGCCAGATTGGTTGCTGTCCAGGAGGTTGTTCTGTCCAAGGAACATAGAAAGCTGGTTGAACACAGCCCGCTCAAGTGTCTTTGCAATGAATGGAAGCAGGGATACCGGTCTGTAGTTTTCAAGAAGCGCTGGATTTAGAGATGGTTTCTTGAGCAGTGGGCTTACCCGAGCCTGCTTGAATGCTAAGGGAAATGTTCCAGATTGAAGAGAAGAGTTGATAATGTGAGTAAGTGAAGGTATGACTGAAGAAGAGATCGCTTGAAGGAGGTGAGTGGGGATAGGATCAAGTGGACAAGTAGTAGGATGATTGGACATGAGAATTTTGGAGACGTCCATCTCTGAGAGTGGGGAGAAGGAGGATAAAGAGTGTGCATCGGTCATTGTGAAGTTTTCCTCAGTCTGCGGTGTGGAGAATTGGTCACTGATGGATCTTGTCTTATTTGTGAAGAAAGCTGCAAAGTCGTCCGCTGTAAGAGTTGATGGAGGAGGTGGAGGCGGCGGATTAAGAAGAGAAGAGAAAGTCTTGAAGAGTGTCCGAGCATCACAGCGGCTGTTAATTTTGTTGTGGTAGTAGGATGTTTTAGCTGTGAAGACATTTGCAGAGAAGGAAGAGAGGAGAGATTGATACACACTGAGGTCCATAGAGTTTTTTGATTTCTGCCATTTCCTCTCTGCAGCCCTGAGTTTAGAGCGATGTTCTCGGAGAACCTCGGACAGCCAGGGGGCAGATGGGGCAGTGCGTGCTGGTCTAGACAACAGTGGGCAAAAGTTGTCCAAGCAAGATGTTAAAGTGGAGCAAAGAGTGTCCGTAGCACTGTTAATGTCCAGAGCAGAAAACTGAGAGAATGGTGGAAGAGAGGATGAAACCACAGCAGATAGGCGAGATGGAGAGAGTGAGCGTAGGTTCCGTCGAAAGGTGACCTGCGTTGGAGTGTGTGCCACTTCAGGAGTAAGTGCTAGGTTAGCAGTAATGAGGAAGTGATCAGATGTGTGCAGTGGAGTAACTGAAGTGGTGTCCACAGAGCAACAGCGCGTGTAGATGAGGTCAAGTTGGTTGCCCGATTTGTGAGTCGCTGTAGTGGACACTAGCTTGAGATCAAATGAGGTGAGCAGAGTTTTGAAGTCAGCAGCCTGGGGTTTATCTAAGTGGATGTTGAAGTCACCAAGCAGTACCAGAGGAGTACCATCTTCAGGAAAGTTTGATAGCAGCACATCCAACTCCTCCAAGAAGTTTCCCAGTGGACCTGGAGGACGATAAATGACCACAAAGTGAATTTTAACAGGGTGGGTTACAGTAATGGCATGTGATTCAAATGAACCAGTACCTGTAGATGATGGCTGAAGTTCAAATTTCCAATCTTTGGATATAAGGAGACCCGTACCTCCACCCCTCCCAGTGGTACGAGGAGTGTGGGAACAAGTGAAATTAGTAGAGAGTGCTGCAGGGGTGGCAGTATCTTCAGGTTTGATCCAAGTCTCTGTCAGTGCCATGAGGTTGAGAGAATCATTAGTTTATATTTTATACACTATATCTTAATCCCAAATTAAACACATTGTTATGTCTGTTTTTTATTTTTTTATTTTTATTTTTTTCACGTTTTTAAGTACAATATTAGGTTAGTCCACAGCCCCCCACCAGGGGGGCTGATGCTATGACAGCCCCCGCAGCACACCCCTTCCCACGCCATTGCACGTGGACCTCAAACAACGATCTGACAAACAAGAGACGAAAGACAGGGCATTAAGTAGGCTGTTGGAATGAGCTGCAGCTGCCGCTGATCAGATGATCATGAAACATGAAACAATCAACATGACGTAACATGAACCCAGCAGGACATGGTGCATTCATGAACCGTGACAGTACCCCTACTCCTAAGGACGCCTCCTGGCGTCCCCAGAATCTCTTACCTGTCGATTGTAATAATCGATAAGAGAGTGATCCAGGATGTCCCTAGCAGGCACCCAACTGCTCTCCTCTGGACCGTAACCCTCCCAGTCCACCAAGTACTGAAATCCACATCCCCTCCATCTAGAGTCCAGAATGCGATTGACCGAATAAGTGGTCTCCCCATCTACGAGTCGCGGCAGGTGGGGGGACCGGGTAGGCGGATTAATAGGAGAATGAAATACTGGCTTTATTTTAAATACATGGAAGGCGGGATGAATTCTCCTGTACGCAGGAGGAAGTCTGAGGCGGACTGCCACCGGGCTAATGATCTTGGTGACAGTAAACGGGCCAATAAATTTGCTGTGCCACCTCTGGGCGAAGGCGTGAATGGAGGGGACCGCGACTTCGGATTCCAGACTGGGAAAAATAGTTGGCTGGTAACCTACACTATACTCAAATGGAGATAGGCCCGTAGCTGATATTGGTAAGGTATTGTGGGCGTACTCCACCATAGACAATTGTTGGCTCCAGGAGGAAGGATTCTTGGAAACCAAACATCGCAACACCCTTTCCAAATCTTGGTTGGCTCTCTCAGTTTGACCATTGCCCTGGAGATGAAGCCCTGAGGACAGACTGACAGTCGCTCCCAGTAATCTACAGAATTCTTGCCAATATTTGGACTCAAATTGGGGTCCCCTGTCGGAAACCACATCTATCGGGAGGCCATGTAAACGAAAGACGTGATCTACAATGGTCAACGCTGTCTCCTTGGCTAAGGGTAATTTGGGCAAGGGAATAAAGTGGGCAGCCTTAGAGAACTGGTCCACCACGGTCAAAACTACCATGTTGCCCTGGTAGGGCGGGAGGGCGGTAATAAAATCTAGTGTGATGTGGGACCAGGGTCTCGAAGGAACCGGTAGCGGTTGTAGTAACCCATCAGGGGGTCGATTGGAAGTCTTACCAGTGGCAAAAACCGAGCAAGCCAAAACAAAACTGTGAATGCCGCGAGTCATAAGTGGCCATCAGAAACGTTGCTTGACCAAAAATGTAGTACGGTTAACTCCTGGATGGCAAGCCACATTAGAACAATGTCCCCACTGGATAACGTTGGACCGTAATCCCTCCGGCACAAATAAGCAATTCGGTGGGCACCCGGGCTGAGGCGTTACCCCTTCTAAGGCTGTCTTGACCTTCGATTCGATCTCCCATGTGAGTGTGGAGACCACGCTCAGGAAAAATACACTTCGGAGTGGACGAGCGTTCGGAACGGTCAAAAATACGTGACAAGGAATCAGGTTTAATATTAATAATAAAAAAGTGCCCACCGAGCCTGCCTGGACTTCAACCTTTTGGCAGTGCTAATATATCATAAATTCTTGTGGTCCATCCAAACAATAAAAGGAACCCCCATTCCTTCTAACCAGTGGCGCCATTCCTCCAATGCCATCTTGACTGCCAATAATTCTCGGTTACCAATATCATAATTTCATTCGGCAGGAGATAAACGATAAGAAAAAAACGTGCATGGGCGGACCTTCTCTGAGGGAGAACGTTGAGATAACACCGCTCCTAACCCCACCTCCGACGCATCGACCTCCTCCACAAACTGACGTGATGGGTCAGGGGTGATCAAGATGGGGGTTGAAACAAAGCAGCTCTTCAGTTTGGCAAACACAACCTCGGCTGTGTCTGACCACCTGAACGTAGTTTTGGCAGAGGTCAAGGCAGTCAGAGGTGCGGCTAGTTGGCTGAAATTGCGAATAAAACGCCGGTAGAAGTTGGCGAATCCCAGAAACCTCTGTAGGGCCTTAAGGGAATCTGGACTTGGCCACTCTACCACAGCCTTAACCTTCTCGGGATCCATGCATATTCAGTCAGTCGACACGATATACCCCAGAAACGGGTATGAACTGATCAATCATATCTCGCAGCACGTCGTTGACGAGTGCCTGGAAGACCGCTGGGGAGTTGGAAAGCCCGAAGGGCATGATCAGGTATTGAAAGTGCCCTCTGGGGGTATTAAAAGCGGTCTTCCATTCATCCCCCTCCCTGATACAGACCAAATAAGCATTATGTAAGTCCAATTTTGTGGAAATCGATGCTCCCTGCAACCTCTCGAAGGCTGAAGACATCAACGGCAAAGGATAAGTATTCTTTACTGTGATGTTGTTCAGTCCCCGGTAATCAATGCAAGGTCACAGCGATCCGTCCCTCTTCCCCACAAAAAAGAACCCCGCCCCCGCTGGAGAAGAGGAAGGGCGGATGAACTTTGAAGCTAGAGAATAAAAAATGTATTTCTCCATAGCCTCCCTTTCCAGAACAGAAAGTGAATGTAATTTGCCTTTAGGCGGAGACTTACCTGACAGTAATTCTATGGCACAGTCATAGGGACGATGTGGAGGACGAGAAGCAGCAGGAGACTTACTGAACACTTCCTTCAGGTGGAGGTACTCAGCGGGCGCGTTAGACAAATCCACCACCTCCTCCTGAAACACAGACATAGAAACAGACGGAAAGGCAGACACTAAACAAGACTCATGACATCTATTACACCAAGTAAGAATGGAGTTGAAGGACCAGTCTATTTTGGGGTTGTGAAGGAGGAGCCAGGGGTGACCGAGGACTATGGGTGCCAGAGGAGAGTCAAGGATGTGGAAGGAAATAGTTTCAGAGTGGTTGCCTGATGTGATGAGGGTGATGTCTTCAGCGACGTGAGATATGACCGGAAGTTTCTGTCCATTGAGGGCATGAACCGTGATGTGGTGCGGGAGGGTTCTGAGGGGAATTTGTAGTCTGTGTGCCAGTGTACGGTCCATGAAATTACCTTCTGCCCCTGAGTAAAGTAGTGCTTGACAGTTGTGGGTCTGAGCTGACCATCTTAGTCTTACCGGGAGGAGCGTGGATGATGATGAGGTCTTCTCGGCGGAGATCCCACCCGATAGTAGCCTCATATGTACTACCGGGCTTGGCCTTTTACCGGACATGTGTAAGCGTGATGTCCGGTTCCCCCGTAGTAGAGGCACAGGCCCAGGGACCTCCGCCTCTCCTTCTCCTCCAGGGAAAGCCGAGCTCGCCCTACCTGCATGGGCTCGTGATCGTAGGAGGGGCTGGCCGCGTCCCCGCTGCTGGACTGCACGTTAGTCTGTGTCCTGGATGTGGAGCTGGGTTCTCCCACACCGCTGTTCCCCATAATGCCGCCCTCCCAGTGCCCTCCCAGTGAGCAGGGTTAATACGAAGGCCACCTTGGCTCGTTCGTTGGCGAAGGTTCTGGGTTGGAGAGAAAAGTGCATCTCACATCGGGTTAAGAAAGCTCTACAAAAGTTGGGCTCACTCGAGTAGGACTCCGGAATAGGGAGACGTGGTTCCGGCTGGGAGGGGGCTTCCGATGGTGCTGGACGAACAGGCGGTGTGAGCGGCGCAGTGGGAACTCGTAGTAGCTGTAGTTGTTGGGTGAGCTCGGACACCTGCGTCACCAAAGCTTGAACTGCGCAACCAGTGTCGTTAAGATTCCTCTCCTGGGAGTCCATCCTCCGAACACTGGTGCTGAGAAAATCTTAAGGGGCGAATGGTTGATTACTCGCTGCCTCCATTGTTGGTCAGATCGTTCTATCACGGTATAATGGAGGACAGAAAGCAAATGCAAGTAATAATGTTTATTGTAGGAAGGAAATGGTGAGTAGATGTTGGAGAGTGACGCAGGGACCTCGACGGCAGCACAGACAGGTGAGTAGGTGTCTTGAGGTCATATAGGTTATCTCTTACTGTTCTATCTATTCCCAGTGTTACAACTCACCCAGTAGTGGGGTAGGTTGTAACAACGGAACTCTTTGCATTTGACATTAACTCACATAATCTGTGACTGTGTAGTGCAAGTTCAAGTTGTATTTGTGAGTAGACATAAAAACAGACTTTCTTGAAAACTCTCCTCCAACAAACACTCCATAAACATCAGATTTGATCATTAAACATGAATGAGTTGTGAATTTCGTGAATTTCATTACGTGAATGAATTCCAATCATTCATAAGTTACGTGTGCATGCTCGTTCAGAATAAACATAAATGGATTACGGCTGTATACGGCTATATTATGGCTACATAAATTACATTATTATTATCATAATTAGCTATTGCATATAAATTAGTCTAAATAGCTCCTAATATGAAATTCTCTCAAAATACAATATATATATATATATATATATATATATATATATATATATATATATAATGGAACAAAAATATATTAGTATTTATATTATTTGACTTAACTGAAAATAATAATAACAAAAAGTTAAGGTGTCCATCACTTTTGACCGCAAACAACACGTGACTCCCAAATGAACAATAAAAGAAGGTTAAAAGTACTTAAGTAATTAATGATTTAAAGACATAAACAATACTGTGTGATTGAAAAGACTTTGAAGCTGTTTCGCTCCTAACATGAAAACTGATTTGAATTTTTCGATATGACTTTGTCAAAGGTTTAATAGACACAGTTGAATCGTTGTCATATAGAAATAAGATCACGTGGGTGTTTGAATTGAGATCGCGACCTTTTGACGATTAATCGTGCAGCTCTAATTTCCTCTAACATCTCTGAAACAACTGGGAAATAAATTCTATGAATCTATTTTGAGAAGGTTTTAAACTGAATTAAAGGCAAATGGTGATAAATCACCTTCATAAAGCAATATTTGCCTGCTGCTGTTCACAATATTCTTTTTGGGAGACATAAGACTGGACTGTTGGTTAAATGCATCTTAACATAAACTACCACAAGGTGGCTATCTTTAAACATTTTGTTTGAGGACAAAGAACTTGACCACATGCAGGTATCAAGATGATCTCCTGGAGAGAAGACTTAGAAATTAACATTTCCTTAGATATATGTGAAAAAATATGTATGAAACTTCAAACGCAAACTACAGGAACTACAGTAGATCATAAATATTGTATTAATAATTTTCTTTAATTGTTTAATGGACATAACATTTAATTACTTGTTCACCACATCTATCTTGATGTAGAAGCAGAAGTTAATTTTTTTCAATATCTGCAGTGTTTCTGTTGATTTTCCACTCTTTTGGTTTTCTTTTTTTCCCCTTTGACTGCATAAACTGTCTTCTATATCAGAATTTACAGTTGCTTGCACATATCTAATGTGCTTTCTACTAAAAAGCAGTAAACATAATTTGGACCCTTGCTAATGGATATTGAAACTAACTAGAATAATCTCAACAAATACATCTTGGGTATATTAACTTCAATTGGTCTGGAGAAGTACAATAAACAAGAAATCAATACCGAATATTTAACATTTAGATAAAATCTCGCTAGTTTCTTCTTCGATGTATGTTATTCCAACAAAAATAAATCAAATCAAAGTATCTCTAAATAGTGTATCTGAACAAATAGTTCAAAGGGATAGTTCACCCAGAAAAGGAAAATTTGATGTTTATCTGCTTTACCCCGGGGCATCCAGGATAGAATACAAAGATTTTTAACTCAAACTGTTGCCATCTATTAGTCTATAATGTAAGTGAATGGGAATCATGGCTAAAACATACAAGAAAAAAACATACACAAACAAAACCCTGCGGCTTGTGACGATCAGTGTTGGGGGTAATGAGTTACAACGTAACAGATTTCAGTAACTATATTACTTTTTTGGGTAATGAAGTAAAGTAACGCATTACCCTAATAATATCGGTAACTACACTACTTTACTAGACTATAGGCACGGGCTTTCCTGCGTTACACAATCCGTGTTAGCCTGTGTGTAAAGTTCTGGGACAGGTTTCCCGATAACAATTGATCTTAGCTCTTAAGAGCGTTTTCCACGAGTAATTTTATGATCGTTCATTGTTTCACGTGCGTTTCCCAACAAACACGCTGTGCTTCAAGTGCTGCTTAGAGGAGTCGCTGTCCGTTTGTCAAGTGCTGTAATGTCACCTTATAGAATGACTCGTAATTGTAATACATGCTCGTTTATTGACGTTAACCTAATGCTGCGTTCCAGACAGACAACTTGGATATAATAACTATATTATAGTGTATAATATTATACTTTACATAATAATATTGTAAAGATATTCCCTTTGTAATCATCGGGAAGAAGGAGGCGGGAACCGGCGCACAATCAAAATACATTTTAATAATTCATAAATAAATACAAAACGGCGCACCAGCCCCTCGCGGACGACTGATGCGCGCAAATAAAAGCCAAACACATAAAATAATGTCCCAGGCCTGGTCCTCTCTCGTCCTTCACGGTCGTCACTCCAGTTTTATATCCTTCCATCTCCTACGTGGGACTCAAGACCGGCGTTGGGGCGCAGGTGTAGCTCATCTCCAATCACTACACCTGGCCTCACTCCTCGTTCCCACGCCTCTCGGCCCCGCCCCACTCGCCACATACCCCCATCGCCCCTCGAAGGCCGGGGGGTACCCTCGAGACTGCGCTCTACTCCACCCCCCCCCCTTCCCTCCGGGGGGGACCGCTCACGGGGACCTGCAGGAACCTGGGGGTAGGACAGACGAGGCGAGAGAAAAGGAGATGGAAGGAGGAGCGATAAGGACGAGAGAGGGGAGAGAGGAAAAAAAAAAAATCCGGTTCCCATACGCACTGCTGCTCGGCCCTCCACCAGCTGGGTGATCTCTCGCCACACTCCTCCGCCGCCCGATGGACGGCGACGGCTCCTCCGGTTTTGGGCAGCCGGCAGGAGTCCCCCGTTCCCTGCCCCTCCGGATTCCTTCGCGGAGGCGGCAGGCTCCGGCCCCCTGGCGAACGGCGCCGACTCCTCCGCTCCCTCACGGACGGCAGCCGCCCCTCCATATCGTGGGCGGCCAGCAGCGAGCTCGCCCGTCCCCGGCAACTCGCTCCAGCCCACCGCCTCGAGCGTCCCTGGCTGCACATACCTCGCCAGCTCGAGGGCACCGCGGATTCACCACAGTGGCGAGGGATCTTCAGCAGCGCGTCCCTCCTTCTCCCGGGCTTCGGCACCACTGTAAAGATATTCCCTTTGTAATCATCGGGAAGAAGGAGGCGGGAACCGGCGCACAATCAAAATATATTTTAATAATTCATAAATAAATACAAAACGGCGCACCAGCCCCTCGCGGACAACTGGTGCGCGCAAATAAAAGCCAAACACATAAAATAATGTCCCAGGCCTGGTCCTCTCTCGTCCTTCACGGTCGTCACTCCAGTTTTATATCCTTCCATCTCCTACGTGGGACTCAAGACCGGCGGTGGGGCGCAGGTGTAGCTCATCTCCAATCACTACACCTGGCCTCACTCCTCGTTCCCACGCCTCTTGGCCCCGCCCCACTCGCCACAAATATATAATGTACTTTTTATACAGTAGAGAGAGAGAGAAAGAGAGAGAGAGACGTTATTTCCGGGTCTAATACATACATAGCTGGTTTTCATGCACTTCAGCAAGTCATTGACATATTTACATGCATAAAAACAACTTAATTTATTCAATTATTTCTTAAAATAGCCTTATGAAATGTTTTTCCCCCTCCAGAACTGCACTGAGAGTCATGCTGTGTTCACTTCATGAGCATTGACCGTTTGATTTGAGTAAAACTAGCATCACATCACATACACGGAACTGTAAAGGTATTCACGTTAACACGTCAAAATAAGAGTCCGGTTTAATTAAAAGACAAGTATTTGATTAATACAATTAAATTTAACCATTGAAAAGGAGTTGAGAAAAAAGAAAGAAAGAAAGAAAGAAAGAAGGAAAGAAAAATTTTAATGGAAAAACGTAATTTGGAGAAAAATAAAACGGAATTTGGGAAAAAATAATACAGATTTCAAAAATAAAACAGTAATCTCATTACAATTTACAGAAGTAACAAGTAACTAGTAACTAATATTTTTTTTGAGTAACTACCCCAAGACTGGTGACGATTCATTGATGTGTAAAGATACATCTCTCAAGTGGACCATTGACACTCCTAGTAGAGATTGTAGATAGTGTCAATGGTCCATTTGAGAGATAGGTGGCAGTAATGCACTTATAAGTCTGCGATCCTCCATGAAGCAAGAAAAATAAAATGATGCTTCACGCACCTGCTGCTGAGAACATGCTTAGGAGAATTCCAACAGTTCAGACTCTGCATGAATCAGAGGTAAAAAACTATAAATACTGTTCAGTTTCTTGCACAGACCGATTGTCTTGTGTCTTTACACATCATCACTGTGATGAAATGGCAGAGTCAGTTAGATCCATCTGCAGCTGTTTATTAATACAGGTGAATAAACAGAGAACAGCAAACATAAACTCAGGCTGGCAATGAAAGGGAACTCAAGTAGACGTTCGTAGAGAACTCAGATAGTCTGATCAAAGGGGATTCAAAGTCCAGAGATAATACGGAGAACAACAATACAGACCAGGGGTAAATCAAAACTTCACAAAATAACAAAGGGGAGAGCAGTCCATATAAAGGGGAGAACACAAGTTGCAGGTGCAAATACTAAAAGGTAATCAAGATAATTAAGCAGGGTTAGACGGGGATGATTGGAGAGAGGGAAATGGAAAATGCAGTCCCAATATTCAGGAGAGAGGGATCTGATGCCGCCAGAGGAGTGCGTAGCAGACCGTTCCATGACAATCACTAGCCTCAGGGTATTTATATTTTTTTTATTTTTTTTTATTGTATGTTTTAGTCGTGATTCCCATTCACATTATAAGACTTATAGACTGCAACGGTTTAAGCTTAGCTTAAAATCTTGGTTTGTGTTCTACTGAAGAAACAAAGTAACATACATCTTGGATGCCCTGGGGGTAAGCAGATAAACATCAAATTTTCATTTTTGGGGGAACTATCCCTTTAAGTGAATATTTCATGACTCTATCAAAAGGATAGTCACATGTTACTGGTGTAAAATGTAACCTGCAGAAAGACTCACTGAAAATCACCACCACTAATAAACAGGCAATCTGCCCAAAATGCTCAAACACAGACAAGCGAGTGATATAAACAGCAAAGCATTCTTGTGTGTACTGTACTCTGATTAAAAAAAAAGATGGTGGCAATATAATGGCAGCATGCTATGTGTTTGTATGTGAGCACTGTTGGAATTACATTTGGCCCAGGGTGTGAACTACAGGGGAGCTGGGGGAGCTAAGCTCCCTTTAATAAGTCATGGGCTCACCTGAAAATCGTGATTACGGAAATTTGGGGGTGTCTCAAAGAAATATTGACAATGTGTTATTTTGAAATGTCATTTCAGCTTTGTGTAATGTGATAATCGTGGATTATTAAGTGTAAAATTGCAAAAATATAATTGATCATGCATAACAGTGATTTAAACCGAATTCACTTCAATAAAGATAACTATACATGCTATTCTTGTCAAGAGCAACAAGGTGTGGGTTATATTGCACAGCAAATGCGGAAGAAGTTTGTTTCCAATATTCAAGAGCGGAATTATAAAAAATTAGCATCACCATTGAAGAAAGCACAGTAAATGGTCGTGCCAATCTCATCGAATGAGATGTGATGCGATTGACAAAGGAGATATAGAAAATGTTTATTTTAGACATTGAAGAGCTGACACAGGTTAAGACAGTGCCTTCGTACTGCAGGATTAGATGATGAGTTTTTGAGAAACACCTCATTAGCATAGCATTTTTCTGGACATTAATCCCCTTTGTTCGACCCAGTGCCTTTTATCACATCTTGGATTAAGGCAGGTCATCACCCATCCATTTCTTGGATTTCTGGACGAACAGCAAATGAGGCTGACCCCAGGATTCTGTGGTCAATTCTGTGTTAAGGTAAATTAAATAAAATTAAATTAATTCATTTAACACACACTTTTATCCAAAGCGACTTATAGTGCATTCAGGCTATCAATTTTTACCTATCATGTGTTCCCGGGGAATCGAACCCCCAACCTTACGCTTGATAGCACGATGCTCTACCAGTTGAGCTACAGGAACACTAAGTTCAAAGGTAGGGTATGCTATTTGCAATAATGTATTGTAGCTGGGTTGTTATAGGTCTGCGTGACGAGTAACTTTAAACATTGTTCATGTGAACTCAAAGACTGCCTGATGCTTTGTTTATAGGCTATTTGTGAGTGGCTGTTTGTTGTTTCACCTATCAATTTGTGTCGATAAAGTATAATAGGGTAACTCCTCTATCCTATATAGTGCAAGTACATACACTTGTAGCTGTAATGTATCTTTGTAAGTCACTGTAAGTCCTCTAAGACCCCCCCCCCACCCTTGTAAAAAAAAAATTGGGCTCCCTCAAAATCCATGGTATGGTTCGACCACTGACTTGGCCAATCAGAATTGAGGACAAGTAACTGCTGCCGCTGCATTTCCTTCCATCTTTGACAGCTTTAAACTACTTTTGGTGAGCACTTTCTATTCAAAGTTTCCTTAGTGTGGTCCTAGGTCTGGTTTTGCAATGACCTTTACAGCTTCAGTTGGCTCGTAATATTTCTCATATCAGCTCAGTCAGACACGTTTCCTGTTTCAGACCATGGTCGCTGCACTAGCACTGGCATGTTTTTTTTTTTCAAACAATTCTGGTTTGTTAAGCATCTCTGACATCTATAAGCCACACTTTAGTCAAATGATGTGGTTAATGTAGAACTTTGCTTACAGATGAGGAAGCAAAGATGTTTGTTTTCCTTCAGCATGAAATATTGTTTGAATTATCAAACAAATAAGAGTAACATTGATTTTAAAATGGTTTCAATATTACCTTGCATTTGTGCTAACAGCCTGTCTCTGTACGTCTGTTTTACCTCATCTCCTCTGTTTTAACACCTTTTTTCATGCGTCTCACTCATTGGCTTGTATGTTTTTTTTTCATTTGTGGCCAACTTGCTAAAACACTTTAGATTTAATTTGCATGCATGCTTTGCAGTTTCTTTTTTTTTTTTTTTAGATAAAAATCTACATTTTCCACCGTTCCCCTGCATCATGCTACGATTACTGCCCACCACAGTGACAAACCAGCTCTGTTGATCAGGGGTCTTATCTGATAAAGGGACTTTTATTATTATTATTAAACTCTTAAAACTCTGATGATTTTATTGTGGGTTGATTATTCATCTACATTGTTTGGAGCCTCGTTGCATCGCAGATATCTCTTTTTTTTTTGGAAAGATGTTTTAAAACAACAGTATAATCCACTGAATGTTTTCTGTTATTGCTGTTATTATTCAACATTTCCATTAATTAAATGTAAATTTCAGATATGTTTGCCTTTCTTCCTTTCTTTTTAAAACCTATATGCTGACTGAGACAAATAATTCACTTGGCAAGATAAAATCTTGGACCCTTAAAGTCTTAGGCCGTTAGTATTTTCACCCAAAAATCAATCAATAAAAAAATAAATAAGCTAGTTACAGTCAAACCAACACTTATTCAGACACCTTCAACATTTCACTATAGTTTAGAGAGAAAAAAAAAAAAGCTGTCTCAGAACAAATGCATCTTGATAATATCAGATGACACTTAAGCAAAACATGGTCAGGTCAAAGTATTTGAATAATATTTGGTCCCAAATATTTCAGTAAATTTTACTGGAAGACCACTGTATGAATAATTTTTTGGTGTAATGTGTCACAGTTTACTTTATTTAACAATTCCCACTTACATTAATTAACTAGTGTCCTGCACCCACAAATAAAACATATTAAAAAAATTATATCTGGTGTCTGAATAATTTTTGGTTTGACTGTATTTCTATCTTTTGCTGTAGCAAACCGTGGCCACCAGGGTACATGATTTATTTATGTATTTTTTATCGTGCTGCATTTTGTCAGTAGACAATGGTAATTATACAAAACACAATATTAAATAATTAAATAATCTATGTATCTTCTTTTTCCAAAGCGACGCATCATGCAGACACAATAGCGCTGTTGTGTAGGCCTATCATGTTTTTTTATTTATTATTCAAATATCCACAAACTTGTTAAGTACTGTATGATATAGCCTCTTCTTATTGTCAGATATGTGTAAATTTACTTGTCTTGTCATTTAAAAGAGCTTAATTACCTTGTTATTGGATATATAATGCGCGCTGTCGTGTGGATCTGTCGGATTAACATCACATAATTCACTAATTTCTCCCGAAATACATGAAAGTAAGTGGTCAGTGATCTGAGAGAAAAACAGAGTAGATTTTATGGTTACCTACACAATGTGTATTTAGTGGGAGTAAAACACCTCTACAAAACTGTAGAAAGGTAAAAACATGCAGGCTGGAATGATGTGAGCAACACAGCAACAACAAATAACATTGATAATGGGTGTGTTAGATTTATAGTGTGCAAATAATCAAGCACTGACAATATTCAGTTGTATTGGCAGCACAGAGGGGCCCCCAAATAAAATTCTGCTTTTGGCCACATAAAGGCTTGGGCCTGTCCCATATCAGTTTACATTCCAAACATTCGTTTGGCCATTCTTTGTAATAAACCAGTTTTGTTTGCACAAGGAGTCTGACAACGGCCAATTTGCTCCACACAGAGGTCTGATCTCACCATCATCCAGTCTGTCTGACACTTGAAGAAACCTTCCTTCCATTGTAACCTTCCATATATGACCCGTCATGGAGAGGAAAGTTGATGTGACACATTAAACACGACTCTGTCCTAACCTTTTTAGAGTGTTTTTTTAAGCCATCAAAATCAAAATTTGTTTAGATCTACAAAATGCAATTAATTTGGTCAGTGAAAATATTAGATCTTTGTGCTTTTGTCCAAAATTAAAAAATAAAACGTTACATAGAAATTAAATTAATCCCATATTGAAATGTTTTATTGCATTTTCCAAAACATCCCATCTTTTTGGTAGGGTGGGGGGGTTGTGCATGTATATACAGTATATGTGTGTGTCTGTGTGTGTGTGTGTGTGTGTGTGTGTGTGTATGTAATGCATTGTGTTTCCTTCTGAAGCATCAGTGAGTGTTTAAACCTTCTGTAATAGTCCCTCAGTTGTCATCAGTGTGAAAAGATGGATCTGAAAACCATACAGTTATTGTTGGAAAGGGTTCAAATGCACAAAAATGGTGAAAAAAGAACTTGTGGGAGCTGAAGGATTTTTCTGAAGAACAATGGGCAGTTTAACTGTTCAGGACAAACAAGGGACTCATGAACAACTATCACAAAACAGACAAATAAAATAACATGCATTTTGTATGATCCTTTGTATTTAAAAAAAAAATATATATATATATATATACATACATACACACGCACCGAAATGCAAAAATTATTATTATTGTTATTCAACATTAATAATTAGTTTCAGATGAACAATAAAAAGTACATTCTAACTGGTCACTCGTGTCTCCCGAATTGTCTTTTACCCTGACTCCATGTTTGAAATATTTAATGGGGTCAACATCTGCAAGTCTGTGCAAAGATTTGCAGTTATCTAGATTGTTTGCAAAGACCACCGAAACTAGTTAGACTCATTAATTGTGGGAAAAAAATAACTGTGTGATAATCATCATATTTGGGAAACAGCATTATGACTGTGCTGCTTTTCAAAATAATAAGAGTGCATTCTTATTCTTGAGAATCATGACCCTTTATTGAGACATATTTTCCCTGACGCATGTCAAAAAGCATGGTGGAACTGAGGTTGGAACAGTTTGATCTCCAGTAAACTTTTAAATTAGACTTATCGTATTATATAGTCCACCACATCCGCTGTGCTCTCAAAACTCTTTTTGATATTTTCTTTTTCACAGTTTGATCATACCCAGAATATCAAAATCAACTGAGGGCGGCAGATCCTTTTCCTATTTAGAGACCAAACTCTACTTAAAATAAATTAAATTAATACATTTAGCAGACGCTTTTATCCAAAGCAACTTACAGTGCATCCAGGCTATCAATTTTTACATATCATGTGTTCCTGGGGAATCGAACCCCCAACCTTGCACTTGTTAACGCAGTGCTCTACCAATTGAGCTACAGGAACACTAGTTAACACCTTTCGAGAGGAAGACTCACTCTGTTAGTTTAAATCTAGATTAAATACCTATCTCTTTATCCTGGCTTCCACATAACACACTTACACATTTCTATTACTCAGATCCATTCAAGGATTGTTAGGCTGCATTAATTAGGTCAACTGGAACTGGGAACACTTCCCATTACACACAATGTACTTGTTACATTTTAAGAAGAATGGCATCTACGCTAATATTAGTCTGTTTCTCTCTTATTCCGAGGTCACCGTAGCCACCAGATCCCATCTGTATCCAGATCAGAGGGTCACTGCAGTCACCCGGATCCAGTACTTATCCAGACCAGATGGAGGATCTGCACGTATAGATGACCTCCACAGCCCTGAATGTTAGTGGAGACCATGTCAACTAGAGACCCCCAACTGAGCCTGGTTTCTCCCAAGTTTTTTCTTCATTCTTTCACCGATGGAGTTTTGGTCCCTTGCCGCTGTCGCCTCTGACTTGCTTAGTTAGGGACACTTCATTTACAGTGATTTTGTTTACTTGCTTAGATACTATTTAATCTGAACTGGATGACATCACTGGATTCAATGATGAACTGCGTTTAACTGAAAATTGAATGTTTTCGATTGTCCTTTTGTATTGACACTTATTACGTTCCCCTCTTGTCAAGGGGTTTGCGAGGGAAAGTAGCAAAAAAAAAAAAAAAAAAACAAGAGATCAGGAACACACTTCAATCCTCTGTCCCAGAGTGAAGATGACACCAACTCAGAAGTATACAAAGATGGAGATTTACAAAACAAAAAACACACTGAGTTTAACATAAAAAGATAGTGAGCAATGGCTCAGGAGAGAGCAATGCCTAAAATAAAAAAACAAAACTATTAATTAACTTATTTAGTCAGCAGCAGTAACTTATCTCGAATACCCAAAACAAACGAGAAGTAACATAGAACTCCCTAACTGAACCAAAAACAGGGATGAAAGTAGTACCCAAAGAAAAAATGCACTCTTCCCTTTTAACTCCAATATACACAAAAAAGAAAAATAATATTAGCTGCTATTTATCTTTTGCTTTTCAACTAAGCAAAAACGGAGTGAGGTACTATCTCCAGATAATGCACACCACAGAAGCAATATTAGCCACTTGCTAATAAACAACTCAAAATCTGAGGATGACAAACAATACACCAGTATATTCAGTCTGGAGCAGGGGAGAAGTGTGTCTCTCTTCAGCAAACACTGGACTGTAACTATAATACTCCACTCTCAGGCACGCTCCCATAATGAGCTACAGGTGGAGGTGATTCAGCCTGAGAGGGAACAGAGTGAGAGAGAGACCAAGCACAACACAGGGCACACAACCAAGCCTACACAATTACACCATAATAACAGTACATCCAGGGACGTAACACCCCCACCCTTAAGAACACAGACCAGGGGCCTGTACCATGAAGCCGGATTATTTGGCTAGCCAGGTAAGTTTCAGTTTAGTTTGCACCAATCCTGGGTTTTAGGTACCATGTAAGTGGCTTGGCTTTTAGCTGCGTTTATTGCCATTGTAACTTACACTCCACAGCTAACCTGCTCTGGGGCAGGTTATGTTCTGGGTTAGAGATCTCAAACTGAAGCTGGACCAATCAGATGTGAGAGAAGTGACACATGTCTGACACAGTCACTCCAGTTTATCTTGCTCCAAATTAAAGGTTACTAATGCAAAAAAAAAAAAAAAAAAAAAAAAAAGATTTATATAATTATTGTGATTCATATTATTATTTATCTTTTACACACAAGCAATATTACTTTAACAGTTATTATAAATTGTTTATTTTAAATAGTAATGTATACAGATAAGATACAGATCAAAAGCACTATTTAAAAAAAAAAATCTGACCTTACATGTTGGAGTCTCTTATCACTATATATTTTCAAATGTGTAAACTAAGTTAACCAGTTTCACTTGTGACTTCACTGATAAAGCAAGATAATTTATTTTATTTGTCATATTTCATATGACGTTTAAATTTCTCATATTCATCAATCTGTTGACCTTTAGCAAAACCTTTAACCTTCAGTTTTGAATCTCGCTGGGTCTCTCGCGAAAAGTAAATCAAACTTGCTTTGTATTGCAAGGCCATGATTGGCTGTTCACCAGTTTTGTCACATATTCATGTGCACGCGCTCCACAAACTCAGGATCAAAGCCTGAGTTGACAAAGAAAGTTGATGATCAGCATCATGGTACCAACAAAGCCGGATTGGAGAGGTTTGGTTTTGTCAACTCAAAACTGATCCTGTAACTCTGAATTTGTTCAGCTACCATCATGGTACAGGCCCCAGGAATAAGTAGTTTCTACTTACATACTCTTAAGGTAGAAGACTAATCAACTCTTAAACTTCCATGTCCCCAGTTCTGGAGAGCGCATCAACCACAATGTTATTTCTTGTTTTTCGATGGTGCTATAGGCCTGCTGATGCTTCAGGAACTTTCTGGAGAAATAAGACACAAGGTGCCCGAATCTGTGAGCATCCAGTACTGCTCCAGTACCCGGGGTGCTAACATCCACCTGCAGTATAATTTGTTAGTCAAAGTTAGGAGCAATCAGCACTGTAGTATTACACAAGAGGTCTTTTGCTGCTTCAAAAGCCCTGTCACATTCATAGCTCCACTTAAAAACTCTGATGTGCTTAGCAAGTCTGTGGGTGGAGCAGCTACAGATGAGAAGTTCTTGCAAAAACCTCTGTCTCCGCATTAAAACTTGGTCAGTCCAGAAATACATTACCTTATCACTAGATTTTTTCTTGAGTCCCACCGTGAGAAGTCTGTTTTCTGAGCAGCCACAAATTGTTCCCGTCCTACCCAAACAACAGAATTCAGTTTTGGCACAGTCTCTGCAATATAAAATCCCTTTACAACAGCTTACTTTGGGATAGAATCACGATCATTTGAGTTAACCAAGAAGGTTTCAGAGAGGTAAACTACGTCTCTGAATTTCCTCACTTGAGCATGCATTACTGTACACACAGGAAAAGCAGCAGGAAACATGGGCAAGATTTGAACTGTCAATTATAGTCTGTTCAGTAGTTACCTCTGGGCATGGGAAAACAACTCCACCAGCGAGGTCATTGCTGAAGATAACAGGTACCCCTTCACTTAGTAAGCGGGAACACACCCCAAGTTTCACTGGTCCAGTTACTAACTCTGATTGCAAGTACAGATCATGTAGGGGAACGCTGAGACACTGTATACCAATACCTTAAACTAAAATATCTGCACTGGAATAACTAGTCAGCGATGATAACAGATTTCCAGAATCAGTGACTGGACTGACCCAGTGTGTTTCAGAATCTTCACTGGCTTCCTCTCAGAGTTAGATGCATGGGACACTGTGCCATCCAGCAGAAACAGCTGATACTCACAAATAACAGTAGCAGCTTCATCAATGTCACAAAACATGTTGACCATAGCTACACTTTGGGGTTGTGAAGCGGTAACTTTTTGTTTTCAAGCTCTACAATCGTAAACGAGATGATTTGGGTCAAGACCAAAGCAGCAAACTCCTTTACCATTACTTTTCCTATGAGGTGAGTTGGATAAAGTCTCAGACTTAGAACAAGAGAGAGGGAGACCAAGCACAACACAGGGCACACAAACACGGCCACACATTTGCACCATAATATATAACGACAATAATAGCAAAGGAACACAATTTTCCTATTTGATACTGTAAAGTTGCTTTGACACAACCTGAATTGTTAAAAGCGTTATATAAATCAAGGTGAAAACTTGACTTATAAGACCATCCATCTGAACTTGCAGAACAATGTTAGAAGAAAATGTTGCATGTTTCTGTATGTTGCAATTGTGTCTAAATAAACCCAACCTCAACCTTTTTAAGTCTTTTTTTGAAAGGCATAAAATCACTAAGTACAAGTACAAAATGTACTGCTTGCACAAAACCCCTAAATCTTTATGTGTGGTTCAGCAAACACTGCAGTGAAGCCAACCTGAGGGTTTTTGCAGGAATGAACACGCAACCTTGCAAAAAGTTGTTTTGTGGTCCATAGAGGGTATTCAAAAATAGCTGACTAGAAACTCATTTGAGTCGCATTCATCTCTGAGCTTTTCTCCGTCCCTAATTCAGAATTTAGCATTGTTCTCAGTTTAAGTTGTTCATAAAATACTCACTACTCACTTTTTTATTATTTTTTTAAATAAATAGCTCTGGAAATGTTCAACCAGAATATCAACATAATTTCCAGAGACAGCCAACCCACTTATTACATGCTAGTATTAGTGGCCATGGAAAAACCTCGACACAAAATGTAACTCATCTCAGAGTGACACATCCTACCTTGATTCCCTTTTGAAATCAACAATAGTTTTTGCTATTTTTTATTGAGCACTTTTCTTAACCATTATTGATATATTACTCAGTCAATATGACCACTGATCCTATGAATATACAATCAGACTTTAGAGAAAATAAATATTTAGATTTAATCAAATTTCTCCTGATACAGAAGCGTATCAGTGTTCTTTCAATCTGAAACTCTTCTGCATGACATTTCTAAAGAATTTAATGGCTACAGGCAACTGATACATTCAAAATCAAATGTGAAACTCTGAGGATCTCAGCCGACCTCTTCATCTGAAATCACAATCATGTCCTTCATATGCACCACCTAAGTGTCCTCTGTAAGGGAAACAGGTCAATTTAGCTCAAAGGGAATCATTTAAGATTTTAAAGGGAATTTGAACAGAATCACTGTTTCACGGCTGTTCACGGAGACGCGCCTGCGATTCAGTGAACGAGCCTTTTAACATCAAATCTGCGCTGGATACTAATATCCAAACTAAAGTGAAAACACTATTAATTAGCACAGTAAGATCGGCAGTTTAAGACATTAACTTGTAAGCACAAAACACAAGATACTTCTCTTTTCAATATGAATAAGGCTTTATTAGATAAATCTAAGACATATAAACTAATCTAACACATAAACGCACGCACACACACATTCACACAAGGTGCAGGAAGATCGAAAGTTAGGAAAAGATGAGTTTAAGAGAATGGAAATATGGAATCCCAAGTTTACAGCAATACGTTAAATTGCATAGACATGAATCATCAATCACGTAATTAGCCCTTGCATTGAGTTCCTCAATGTGACTAAAATTATATTAGATACACCAGCACAACAAATATCTGGGGATATGTTGCCTTCATTTCCTGTGAAAGGGACTCCCGTTGAAAGGGGTATCCCGGTGTCGCTGAGTGGCTGGAAGTTCAGTAGTGAAGTGACGTCTTGGGAAGCCCGTGGTTGTTGGGCGTTGGCTGAAAGTGCAGAGTCGTGTGCGCTGGTCGAAGTTGAACGGGCATCCGAGGTCAGGCGTCGGAGACTCGACGTTACAAAACTTAACTCAGAACACGAAACTCTCAAACGGAAAAGAAAAGAAATTAAGTTTGACGAGACTAGGTTGTGTTCCTTCTCATCGTGGCATAGAAGCAGTAGGCAGGCACGCTGGAACCGCGCTCAAAGAACAATGATGACTAACCACATGGCTAGATGCTACAAGCTAAAGCTAGGTAGCAAAGCTACAAGCTAAAAGCTAAGAGCAGGCATGACTGATAGCACGAGCAATGCTAGAACTAAAAGCAAAATTTCATGGGGTCCAAAGTATTTAAACTTCCTTGTTGGCCACCCCTCAAATGTTGCCTTGACCAATCAGATATGGTCTTGGCTCGGGGGTATCATAAATCATTTGTTTATCTTACCAAGCATGTGGTTCCTGCCTTGCAGGATCTAATTTTGGACATGATTCCTATAACATGATTATGATATATTTTACAAAGAAATGATTGTCAGGACAATATCAAGCAAAAAAATTTGATTATGTCAATACTAGACATGACTAGGTATCCTATAGTTATAAAAAGACATACACAATAAGTGATTATACATGATAGTCAAATGTGTGGGTTACACATAAATTAATATGGAGTTAAGCAATGGAACGATTCATTTATTTTCATTTAAGTCTTTTTGAGTTCATTCTGGTCCATATATAATGTACAAAAAGCAGTTTCTTTGCCATTCTCTGGCAAAGGGACTTTTCTGTGAAGACAAAGGTTTAAAGCCCTTCCCCCTTAGGAATTTCAGTCTGGTTCTGCTGGATGGGGGAAGTCAATGCAAGTATTTAACTTGATCTCCTGGGTTTACATGTGATGTCCAGCGTTGCATTTCAATCACGAACAATAAATTTGACAATCTCTTCTTCGAATTAAAATTTTCAATAATTGTTCTATTGGTGTTAATGTTGAAAGCTGTTGTGTGAACAAGTTGGTTAGTTGGTTATCTTGCTTGGTTCTTGTGGCACTAGAACTGATTTATGACTTCCTGAGGAGTTCGGCTCTCATTTCAATGCACACAGCTCTGATAGACTCTTTGATTTGTCTGGTTCGACTCATTTCTGCTACACCTCCATGATCAGTTGATCTTGAGGAGGCCAAAATAGTTGCTGTGATAATTTTTGCTGATCAGATGGGGGTGTGAGACATTGACAAACAGCCAGTCGGACTGCCTGAGATGCTGAAGTGAGCCTAAATGACTGCCAGTGTAATGACGTGGAGGCGGCGTTAGAATCCATGTGCAGTATTGTAATAACATCCACAGCAGACATATCCAAAACAGTAGGCAGATAATCTTAAACGTTAGAAGGCAAAGGTACATACACAGATAGGCAGTCCAATCTAAACAACAAGACAGTGGGCAAATCCAAAAGGCAGAAACAGGGAAACCAGGCAAAGATCATACACAATAAGGCAAACTATGGCAATGGGAAGAACGCTCGGTAAGGCAGACAGGCTGGCAATACTTTGCAAGTGCTTGTGGCTCCGGCCACGCTTAAATGTCTACCAAACAGGAAGTTACAGGTGAAGCAGAGGGAGTGGAACACAGTCAGTACTCGGGCGAGGGCTCCCTCTGCTGGCGTGGCGTTACAGCCGGTCATCCACAGATGTTTGCTACCCTCCATACAAAACCCCTCTTGGTGATCTTCCATGATTATCCGGTTGTGTCCGTTTTTCTACCGACTCATTATGTGTGTATAAGTGTCTCTGGAGTTGTACATGGGTGAAATTAACTCCACGCGGGAGTAAACGAAGTACAAACCGGTCTTGTTGACCAGAAGGCCACCGTTGATGTAATTGACACCTTTGACATTGAGAGCACTGAGATTTGCTTCCACACATGCTGTCAGTTTAAATCTAAATTAATTAAAGGCGTATATCTTTATCCTGGCTTACACATAACACACTTACACATTGCTATTACTCAAATCCGTTCAAGGACTGTTAGGCTGCATTAATAAGGTCAATAGGAACTGGGAACACTTCCAATCACACACAATGTACTTGTTACATTTTAAGAAGAATGGCATCTACATTAATATCTGTTTCTGTCTTATTCCAAGGTCACTGTAGCCACCAGATCCAGTCTGTATCCAGATCAGATGGTCAGTGCAGTCATCCAGATCTAGTCCAGATGGTGGATCAGCACCTAGAGAGGACCTTTACAGCCCTGAATTTCAGTAGAGATCAAGACAACTAGAATGAGCCCCAGAGAAAGATCCCCAGTAAAGACCTTGTCTCAGACGACTACCAGGGCAAGACCACAGGAACCAGATGAACCAACAGGTTGATGCAGGCTGCAGCAAAAACACATTGTGCAGAGGACAATGTGTTTTTGCTGCAGCCTGCATCAACCTGCTGGTTCATCTGGCCAGAGGAGAACTGGCCCCCTGACTGAGCCTAGTTTCTCCCAATGTTTTTTCTCCATTTTGTCACCGACAAAATTGCTTGCACTTAATTTCCAGCAATATCATAGACTTGACTGCTTAGATATTATTTCAACTTAATTGAGCTGGACGATGACATCACTGAATTCAATAATGAACTGCCTTTAACTGAAAATTTTATGTTTTCCATTGTCGTTTTGTATTGACACTATTTTCCTATTTGATACTATAAAGTTGCTTTGACAAAATCTGTATTGTTAAAAGCACTATATAAATAAAGGTGACAACTTGACTTAAAAGGCCATCCATCTGAACTTGCAGAACAATGTTAGAAGAAAGGGTTGCATGTTTCTGTAGGTTGCAATTATCACAAAATAATCACCAAAGCCAATTTAATCAAGTGTAGCAATGGCACTACACTTTAACGTTCTTAAAATAAATTTAAAAAATCAATAAACCCTAAGCCCATAATACTAATTATATCGTAAATTAAATCATAGGTATCTATTTAGATAATATCAAAGTCTACACATTTTAGAAAGTTCAATCATCATTAATTCCTTATTTTATGAACAAATTCCTGTTAATCCATTCACAGGGGTTTTACTAGTTAAATGAAAGTTTGATGTTTCCTCTTTGTGGTGATGATGTGGTGAATAATAGGTCTTCCCATGAGGTTGTGAGGTTGAATGCACTTGAAAGCCAAAACATCGCACACCAGTTTCATAGACAGATACAGGAAGTGCAAGTATCATATTAGAAGTGAGACATGATGTGATTAAGGCCTTCAGTGAAGGTCTCTCTTCCTTTTTAGAAAGTCTAAGCTTTCGTTAAATCATTACCAGAACTGAATAAACCATATGGACATTAGAGGGCATAAAAACAAACCATATGGGTATAGTTAATAGGTTGGTGTTCATCCAGATCCACTAATTTGTACAAAAATGCTTTCAAAATCTATTAATATTTACAGTGACTTGAATACATATTTCCTAAGACACGCATTCTTACATTTCTCAGTAACTAGCAATTTTGATAAATGAGTTTTGAAGTCTAATGTGATAATGACATATGTCCTAATATAACAAAGTAATCATGAAAAGAATAAAATCCATTTAAAACAGGAAATTAAAACACACACACTAATATATATATATATATATATATATATATATATATATATATATATATATATATATATATATATATATATATATATATATATATATATTAGTGTGAATCACCTTCGTGTTTGACCATGAGACTGTGTTTTTTCTGCTCATAAGCGTAGCCATTTTTGGACCAGGTATACTGCAGAATCGTGGGTCCAAAAAGTTATGTTTTTTTTTCTCATTAGTCGATATAACATTCTGCCTTTCATGTTTTTCTTGGTCAAGAAGAGTGGCATTCAGAAAGATGAAGGCCAAACTTTAGTTTTTCTCTTTGGAAGTCTTGGCTTAGTGGTAAGAGAGTTTGACTCCTAACCCTAAGGTTGTGGGTTAGATTCTCGGGATGGCAATACCACGACTGATGTGGCCTTGAGCAAGGCACCAAACCCCCAACTGCTTCCTGGGTGCCACAACTTAAATGGCTGCTAGCTGGTGTGTGTGAGTACGTACTTTGGGTGGATTAAATGCAGAGCATGAATTTTGAGCATGGGTCACTATACATGGCTGTGTCACGTCACTTTTTTGTCTTATACTCTGCATTGAAATGTTGTTTTATCACATCATCTTGCAAATCTTTGGCAGTTTATTGAGGACTATTCTTAGTTGCTCTGATCAATCATTTATTCCCCATGATAATATTTTATCTATAGAAACCATTAGCGAAAATCTTCTTGTAGCAATAGACTTTCTAATGTAATAAAATAACTTGTTCCCTGTTGCTTTTGTGGATGTCTTTTGACTTGGCCATATTTGCTACTCTGCCCATGCATGTGGTAAAGTTAATTGTCTGTATGTGTTTATATATACACACACAGGTTTCACACAGTATATTTAACCTCTGCCAGTGTGGCGTGCTGGTGCAAGCTCACATTAATTGACAAAACAATTTTTGTTTAGTTTAGTTTTTTTTCTAGTGAATTTCATGTTGTACCTTGCTCTGGATCTGCTTTGTACACAAACACATTTAATAAGAAATTGTAAACTTAACCTTGTTTTAACCAACATAGTCTCTTTACGTTGTTCAGTCCAAGAGAATTTAGAATTCATTTGTGTCTATGTAAAATGCCTCCTTTTTCTGCGAAACCTTAAAATGGCAATAGCATGAGCAGAGGCATATAAAAGCCCAGACTTATGTGTCTGAAGTATTACGGGGCCAAATAAGCACTAAATGTCCTTGAACATGTGTGTGTTTGAAGTCTAATGTTGTAAATCAATGGCTTCATTTATTTACAAGGCATTTAGACCAACACCTATTTTGCACCTTTGTTGGACACTGTGGAAATGAAAGGGTTGTTCCATGTTAAAGTGAGAAACTCGGGCCCACAAGGTCATTAGTGTATTCAACGGACTTTCTTGGGGGGGTGGGGGTGCATTTACATTCACGTGAGGCTGGGCGGTGTGAAGTAGTGATTCATTATGAAACTTCAACACCTTATAGTTGTTCTTGTTGACTCTTGATTGATGTAAAATAATACTATTACTAAAGTTAAAATAGAAAACATGAATTTTGAGTTGCAATAATATTTCACCAAATTACTGTTTTATTGTATTTTTGATGAAACAAATGCAACCTTGTGGTGATCATAAGAGAATTTTGAATATATTTGAATATATGTGATAATATATGAAATGGATACAGTCAGTGTTGATGATAAATCACCCATGGATCCAGGATCTATGTATTATTTAGTGCTACATGCAGCTGAAGGCAGTTTCTATAGGTTGGAACTGAGCTTATGTGAGAAAAGGCAAAATAAAAGCATGTAGGCATATATATGGTTTAACAACATATGCATGGTCCTGAAAAATCAAGATCCGTCTTACAGTAGGAATAGATAAATTGTGAAATGTCAGTTTGTGTGCTATTAATGAGCTTTAGTTTTTGTTAGTTTAAAGTCGAGTTTGAGACAGTGGTTGAATTGTGAGTGGTGATTCTCCAGTGGTCACTTCCTGTGGGGTGGGGTGGTGTGTGTGTGTGCGTCCTAAAGTGTTGGAGGAGCTGAGAGAGTAGGCCTTGTTTCCACTCAACCTAAATGGTATATTGAGGTGTAGTAGATTCCCATGACAAAAACACACACAGTAGTGCATAACATGCAGTTTCACTGGAGACCCAATCTAACAAAACACAAACTTTGAGACTAGATCGTTTCCATTCACATAGTTTCTATTTGAGTGTCAAGAAATAATATACCGTGTCTAGAAAAAATGTTAATTAAGACCAACACTGAGAACTTTACATTAACTGAATGAATGAATGATAGAAGCATATTTCATTTTCATTTCTCATCAAAGCGGTATGACCCCTGTAAATGCTATACCTAAACACAGGAAGGAAGTATGAGAATAGAAGTACAAAGTGTACTGCACAAAACCCCTAAATCTTTATGTGTGGTTCAGCAAACACTGCAGTGAAGCCAACCTGAGGGTCTTTGCAGAAATGATGAGGAATGAACCCGCAACCTTGCACAAAGTTGTTTTGTGGTCCATAGAGGGTATTCAAAAATAGCTGACTAGAAACTCATTTGAGTCGCATTCATCTCTGAGCTTTTCCCTAATTCAAGATTTTAGCATTGTTCTCAGTTTAAGTTGTTCATAAAATGCTCATTATTAGAGAAAGTGAATGAATTCTATGTTTTAATTTGTTTTATTTGTAATAAATAGCTCTGGAAATGTTCAACCAGAAAATCAACATAATTTCCAGAGACAGCCAACCCACTATCACATGCTAGTATTAGTGGCCATGGAAAAACCTCGACACAAACTCATCTCAGAGTGACACATCCTACCTTGATTCACTTTTGAAATCAACAATAGTTTTTGCAATTTTTTATTGAGCACAATTCTTAACCATTATTGATATATTACTCAGTCAATATGACCACTGATCCTGTGAATATACAATCAGACTTTAGAGAAAATAAATATTTAGATTTAATCAAATTTCTCCTGATACAGAAGCGTATTAGTGTTCTTTCAATCTGAAACTCTTCTGCATGACATTTCTAAAGAATTTAATGGCTACAGGGAACTGATACATTCAAAATCAATTGTGAAACTCTGAGGATCTCAGCCGACCTCTTCATCTGAAATCACAATCATGTCCTTCATATGCACCACCTAAGTGTCCTCCATGATCAGTTGATCTTGAAGAGGCCAAAATAGTTGCTGTGATAATTTTTGCTGATCAGTTTGGGGTTTGAGACATTGACAAACAGCCAGTCGGACTGCCTGAGATGCTGAAGCGAGCCTAAATGACTGCCGGTCATCCACGGATGTTTGCTCCCCACCGTACAAAACCCCTCTTGGTGATCTTCCATGATTATCCGGCTGTGGCCGTTTCTCTGCCGACTGATTATGTGTGTATAAGATTCTCTGGAGTTGCACATGGGTGAAATAAACTCCACGCGGGAGTAAACGAAGTACAAACCGGTCTTGTTGACCAGAAGGCCACCGTTGATGTACTTGACACCTTCTGTGAAGGCATCACCAAATTTTGTTTCCCACTTCAGAGTTTGAGATGATTCGCTCTGGTCAGCACAACCTGAACAAAATATCCTGATAAGACACTGTTTTGTAGCAAAATATGCATGCCTTCTGGACCAAATCTTACCTATTAAGTGTGCTGCAGAGTTTTGTCTGTTCTTGTTCAGCTCAGCAGGATATAGGCCTGTCAGATGATAAAGCAAGCAATCAGGTCATCATGTTAACCAGAGAAGATTTAGCACAGGATGAGGCTGATAATTGATAACTTGGTCACGTAACTCACCAACTTGTTTCTGTGGAACGTGGCTCTGCAGTTGTGCGGGTATTTCCTGTCATTGGACATCGGAGGGAGGAAAATGGGGTCACCAATCGTTTGATACACACATATTGAGCATTCAAAAATATTCTCAAACTGATACAAACAGGCCTTTTTGATAGATATCTAAAGTTCTGAAGTCTAAAGTCTTAATCTAAAGTTAATTGACTATTTGTTATAAGACAGAAAGACTGGTTTCAGACATCTGTACAGATGAAGTAGAAGATATCTTGTAGCCTTGTGACCAGTCACCACAAGTGTTGTTTTTTTTTTTTTTTTTCTCGCTTGTAATTCTGTCCTACTTAGTCGCGTGTACATGGTGGAAAGGAAACTGAAAAAGTATACTTTCATGAAGATCAAAGAGATCCAGATCACATAGACAAGAACGCTCCTGGCTGCTTTCCAGCTCATGTATGAATACTCAAGGCTTCAGAACTGTTTTAAATTGTGATGTCAATATATATGTGAGTCAGTCTAAAGCATTTGGACACCTGAAGTTGCATTTTAATTCCACGTAATTGAAACAAAATAGCATTATTCCCAGAACTAGTTTCCCCTGTGGTTCACACAAGTGTCCTGGCAGAGTAACCATAGGTGTAGTTCACCACATTAACTATTAACATGATCCAGTAACATTTGGTAACCAGAATGCATTGAGAAAAAAAACAATATAATAATATATCTCCATTTCTTCTGTGAAATCTTTAACTTTTACTACCTTTCTTGACATTAAATGACACTTTATTAGATGTGTTATAGATATAAAAATAAATTCTTTAGATGATTTGAATGCATCAAAATACATTTTGGGTCACTGTATATATATATACATATATATATATATATATATATATATATATATATATATATATATATATATATATATATATATAAAATACAGTGTTAAGTCCCTCTTACCTGTGTCAGCTGCTGCATTTCAGTCTGTAACCTCAGGATCTGATAGGCTCCCAGTCCCAGGGCTGCAAAAACCAGCAGGAGTATCAGTATCAGTACCCAGACTATCCCTTTATTCATAGTCCCCCAGCCCCTTTTCTTCATCTCAGCTCGGGCAGGTGGGAAGGTCCAGCACGGCACAGGTGGTCTGGGCAACTGCTGGTGGTAATACAAGTCTTGTTCAGGATGACCTCTGCCAGAATCCACCGTGAACACTGGCTGGGGCGAGTGGCCAAAGTTACCGTTCATGTCTGCAGAGCTCAGAGGAGTGTGAGAAACTGCGAGCAACGAGACAGCTTATCTTGAGAAGGTTGTTGCTGAACATCAGTTTTTATAAAGGTCCTGCAGTGTGGTTAAGACTTCCCACCCACCCACACACACACACACACACACAGGCAAGGTCTCTAACACTCATTCTCTGTCTCTGATCGTTTCTTTTTCTCATGCAAACTGATGTTTAAGGTGGACTTTTATGATTTTTTTTTTTTGGTTGGTGTATTAGCATTCGCATGCATTTGTAGCAAACCAACATGCATAAAGTCATATCTGAAAGGGGTGTGATGATGACATCATGGACAGGAAGCTATCTTGAGTCTTCTGTGCGCTTGCAGGCAATAACTGTTCTGACAATTATTAGTAACAGTAGCATACGAAAAAAAGATTTACAATTTAAGATTTACGATTGACTTCTTGAATAAACCCTTCAGCCCAAAATGACAAGTTAGTCATTTACCTTTACCCTCATGTCATTTAAAAACTAAACAAAATACTGTCTTTTTCAGAAAATTGTTATTAATAATAATTTAGTCTGATTCATTAATAACAGGACCAGTAAATGCATGAGATATTTTCAATATACCAGATTGAATTATTCAATCTCAAAGTGGAGTGATATGGATTACATTTATGTAATATTTGTAGCCTAACAAACTATGACATTGTACAAATAAGACCTGTGTCAAGATTCTTTTAAATGAATGTTTTGTTTCACAGAAGTAATAAATAACTCTTCATTCACTTTTGGAGTGAACTTGGCAAAAGTTTGGTTTGAGCATTTGATAAAAGCCAAAACCTTCGGTGCATTTTTCCATGCATTCAATCACACATCCATCTTTATGTCCATGAATGCACTAAAGCAAATCCAAACTTGCTTTTCTGTAAGTTTCAGGCTCTTTCAAAGGTCAGTTTGACATGTAATCTGCATAAGAGGCGAAGGATTGCTCGTGACCTAGAAAGAGTTCTTCAGAAGGACCACATGTCTTTTTAAAGACCACCAGCATCCTGCCAGTTATCACATAAAGTACAAAGGTTGATTGAGAACAGAAACTTTACAGAAAGTTGTCAAAAGGGTTACTTTGATTGTCACATGGCCTTCTGTGTCAAACCCACCACTCATTCACAGTCTGATGGTGTGACACACTATACTCCATTTAAACTATTTACACCGCACTTCACTTATCCTGCTATCGTTATGCATAACTATATCCATTGAATATTTAAGATTTGTCCATTTAACAATTCATTTGTTAAGGAATAAAAAATTTCCCCCCGTTAGATAGATATTAAATATAAATGCATTTTTCTACATTTCGTTCACTTGCAAATTTTTTATTTTTTTATGTCTATAGCACAAACCTATGAACTCAACACGTAATAATACACATGTGCGTGACGTCACTGTTTTCTGTTTTCAAATTAATTTACATGGAGGCGATAATGCTATCATTTGCAAAAACTTGCACTTTGAAACTTATTTTCAAAAGTTTGATTTAGGCGAGTAAATAAGTGACCAGAACGCATTAAAGGTTTTCCGTTTTAAGTTGAAAACTGTCGTGCAAACGCCCCCTTAAGAGGCTCTGTGGCAATACAACTGAAAACGCCAGTGCCAAACCCTGAACCATTTACTTTCAATAATATATGCACCTATAACCTATCAAATAAACATGTTCCATTTCTCTAAGCTATCTAAGTGTTAAAGACTTCAGTGTGAGTGTTTGTAAACAGTGATGCAGCAGAAAAGGAGTTTCAGTAAACCCAATCTCACATACCGCTAAAGAACAGGAGCTGCCACATGAAACGTCTGTCTGTGCATACGAATGTGTGAACGCGCTTTCGATCCTGCAGCATGCAGTCTCAGGGGTCTGCATGAGAATGGTTAGGGCTGAGACGGTGAGATGAATAATGTGGTTGAAACCAAGCGGGGCAGGAAAAGGCATCACCCTTACCTGCTGCATAACCTCTTGCATGTCAGCATCGTTGGGCCTTCCTGGAAAAATCAGCCGTTATCGTCAGTAGCGTGCCCTGCCTCTCATATACCCACTTCTCAGGCTATTCATCATGAAGAGAAATATTAAAGCATTAGTATTGTAATAAACTACACAACACATACCCTTTTATGTTCCTTTTTCCTCCAAAGTGCTCCCTCTTCCCAATGTTTTAAGTCCTTGGATGTTTGCCTTTTAGCCTCTGCAGTATATATATATATATGTGTGTGTATATATATATACATATATATATATATATATATATGTGTGTGTGTGTGTGTGTGTGTATGTAAATACATGTATATATATATATATATATAATATATATATATATATATATATATATATATATATATATATATATATATATATATATATGTATATATATATATATATATATATATATATATATGTGTGTGTATATATATATATATATATATATATATATATATATATATATATATACACACATGTGTATATATATATATATATACATTACATATATATATACATTCATATATATATATATATATATATATATATATATATATATATATACATACATACATACATACATACATACATATATATATATATATATATATATATATATATATATATATATATATATATATATATAAATATAAATATAATATATATATATATATATATATATATATATATATATATATATACACACACACATACATATTATGTATATATATGTATATATTATTTCTGCCAAGGCAACATCCCCCATTTTCAGTATAACTTGGTGTTCTAGAGTAACTAAAGATTAATAAACAATTAGAGTATATTGACTAAAATTAAAATGAAAAATAAACAGAAAGATAACATTATGAACAGGCTGTAAAATAAAGTGTGATCAAATTTGATTAAGATTTTAAAGCAGCAATAATTAATCTATTTAACTGAATGAGTCTGACATACTTTGACAACTATGTTGAAATCTTTGTTAAAATACACGTGTCATGTCCAATCATTGCCGAATTGTGGTAAATATGAAATGTACACCGCAAGCAAATCCTTTTCCAAGGCCTTTCAATGTCACTGATGAGAAGAAAGGCAACAAATAGTTTGTTGTAAATCCCACAAAAGGAAATATTTGCTTATTTAATAAGTGACGTGTGGTGTAGTTGCACCAGTTTCCTTACTTCAGTCACCTCGCAGGTATGGGAAACCCTGTCTGCAGTATGAGCTAACATAGCCAATGGTGCCAGAAGTCACACATAGATATTCTGAATGAGTAAGACATCTCCACCGCTGCTTGGTAACAGTCTGCTCTTGCTCAGTTTCCCAGAAGCGTCGCTTGCTAAGCAATTCTTGCTGCTGATATGAAGGGTTTTGGGGTCGCACCGTGGGCCGCAGCGAGAAGCCTGTTACCAAACTGTAGGAAAAATGATGTATTTTTTGGTGAACGCAGACATCTTTCTGTCTCTCTCTGACTCAGCATCTTGGCACATTCTGAACTCTTAAAAGTCTCGCAGTCATTTTAATCAGGCCTGTTGTGGTGCACGCATTATCAAAACTCATGTAAATCTGAAACTTTGGGGTTTGTATAGCAATACTTTCATATAAATAGTCACATGCACTTATAAGTTAATCAAAGTAATTCTTTCAGCAAATTCGTGAACTGACTTCATGGTGCTTTAATGATTAAAAAACAAAAACCGTTGAACCATTACATTAGGAGGTGTTCAGATCAGTGTTTTGTTTGAAACACCAGTACATTCGTCAAGCACAAGTGAGTAAAGTGTGAACAGACACAGTTGTTATGCCACTTAAAATATGGCTTCATCCTGTAAAAAAACCTTTGTGGTTGAAATCGAAACTTTATATATACTGAAGATGTATTTCTCAGACATGTAACGGTAAACACTTCATAGTTTGTTTTTGATAAGTAATCACTAATATCCTTTTTCAGAATTCTACTTCAACCACACGCCAACCATTTCCGTTCTTTTCTTAACCCTGCTTAACACATTCATAGCTTGAATAAACTAGGTTCAGACAAATAGTATGAACACAAACACAGGTGATTTACAGCTTTCAAGGTTCACTCGAAAATGTCTTACTTTCAAGTTTCACTTTCATGCATCAGATATATTTTGAATATCAGGGATAGTTTTCCCAAACATGAACATTCTCTCAGCATTTACTTCCAAACCCATAAATTCATCTTCGAAACACAAAGATATTGGTAATAAAACCTAAGAGGTTTCTGTCTTTCCATTTAAGACCAGGTAACCAAAGCATCTCTGAAGACACACAATTATTTTTTATTTATTTCATGAACAGTTTATTCCGGGTTTTATTTGCATATAGCAAATCCCATGTGATGAACATGGACGAAAAGAAACCTCATTGGTTCTTGTGTGTGCAAATGAATTCTGTTCATCGATAAAAAGACTTGAATTAAGCCGGTCGATTCCGGTTTTGTTTACCTGGACTTTCGATGGAGAGACAGAAACCTTTCAGACTTCATTAAAAATATCCTCATTAGTGTTTTCAAAGATTATCTACAGGTTTTGAACGACACAAGGGTGAGTAAGTGATGACTATTTTAATATTTGGATGAACTGTCCCTTTAAATGTTTAGAACCATTTTACTGAAAATAATAATAATAATTAAGAAAAACTATGAATGTTTCATCAGCTAATGAGCATAACGATTTCATTCAACTATGTCTCTTCATCTGAGGATGACGAGTAGCAGCCGAGTCCCAGTAAATGTTCAGTTTTCCTCTGGGCTGTTTCAGCACTGGATGGCTGACGTGTAGCTTCTTTGGCTGCTGTCTGTGCTAGCGGGAGGCTGTGGAGGTTGGGCAGGCCGGCGAGTAGCACTCGTGTCAGTGTACCCGTGTCCTGCTGCTGCCCGGCGAGAGCCACGCGTGAACCAGCCACCGCCACAGCAAGTCGGGACTGATCGAAGCACAGCGGGAGGTCCTGGTCTGGGAGGTCTGAGGCTCTGGTGGGAGCAGGAGCTGATGGGGTGGGTAATTCTTGAATAATACTGTGAGATGCGTGGTTTCCTGCTTCCTCTGGGTTGGTGTCCTCATTAACATCCTCTTCTTCTCTACTCAGGCTGCTTGGGTTGTGGAGGCACAGTTTTTTAGCTAGAAAACAAAAACAGAATCATGACTACATTTATATGCACAACATTTTCCTTTTTTGGCCATATTAAGGTTTATATTAATTCTGATGTTTACATGGTCAGTGTAGGACAATATGTTTCTTTTAAAGGAATATTTCACCCAAAAACAAAATAAACTGATAAGTTTCTCACCCTCAGGCTATCCAAGACGAAGGGTTCATCAGAACAGGTTTGGAGAAATTTAGCATTACATCACTTGCTCACCAATAAATCCTCTGCAGTGAATGGGTGCCGTCAGAATGAGAGTCCAGACAGCTGATAAAAACATTACAGTAATATACAAGTAATCCATGCAACTCCACTCAATCAATTAACATCATGTGCTATGAAAAGGGGCACAAGTTTTTAAGAAATAAAACCATCAAGACATTTTTTTTTTTTATTCAAATGAGTCCTCTATCCATAATATTTCTTTCTCTAGTTAAAACACCTTAATGAAGGATTTGTTTCTACCAAACACTTGGCTTTACACTTTACAAGACATTAACTGATGGATTGGAGTGGTGAGGATTACTTGTGGATTATTCTGATCTTTCATCAGCTGTTTAGACTCTCATTCTGACGGCACCCATTCGCTGCAAGAGGATCCATCGGTGGGCAAGTGCTACATTTCTCCTCTGTTGAAGAAACTCATCTACATGTTGGATGGCCTGAGGGTGAGTCAATTTTCAAACGGCAATATTAGGCAATGCTGGCACATGTATATAACAGCACAAACTAACAGGTGTTTTGATTGCTGCCTGGATCCTGCCTCCTCTTGGCATATGCTCGAGGTTCCCAAGGCTTGTGTTTGCAGGTAGGGTCCAGTGAGCGTAGTTTCTTCAGGTAACGTTTGTATTCAGTCTCCAGTTCCTCAATATGATGGTGGAACTCATTTATCTTCCTCTCTGGGTAGTGAGATAACTGCGACTGCTGCAAATTACAGGTGCACAGATAAACTATTCACAACTATTATCAGCTATCAGCAAATCGACAGATAAAAGTCTTCTCTTACCCAAATGTGTGAGAGTCATGATCAAACAGACCATATATTCCACTTTTTGGTTTACGTATGACATGCGATGGATGCACAAGATCAGTATCAAAGACTGAGGTTGTTTTGGTTATATATACTTACAAGTTTTATTTAATATAACTGGCATGAAACAAACATATAGCAAGGCATAGTTTAAGTACACTGGCATGAGCCATCTGATGAGCCAACCTCTTCTCTGGTCATCATATCTGAATCTGATGATAATAAGCACAGTTTTAGCTTGCTCTCTCAGCCTGACCAGTTGAAAAGGGCCCCCAAACCCTTCAAAACCAGCCAACACACCCATCTGACCAGGACGGGGGACCAGCAAACCAGCAGAGCTGGGTAGATTATTTACAAATTGTAACCCATTACTGATTCCAAATTACACAGCATAAATTATAGTTATAAATGTAATCCACTAAATTACACATTTCTGGTAATATTACTACTTTTAGATTACATTTGACCTATCTTGTTTATCACATTGATTTAAATAGAACTGTTAACATACAAATGTGATACTTTATTATTAAATTTTTATTTTATTTTTTAAATCAGGGGTACTTCATATTAGGTGAAAGAGGTTCAGATGATGAAAAAAAGTTTGGGAATGCCTGAATTACTTGTAAATAAGAAACCATGCGAATTTGTGCATATTAATGTGTTTGAAAGACAAAAGCCTTCCGAAAACATTGTAATAGATTTAAATAACATGAATGTGTTTATCAGTAGTTAATGTGATGTTGAAACACCTAAAATGATTTTTATTTTACTGGACTAGTGAATGGTCTTTGTGTAAATGTTCACCAAACTGGAAGACCTTCTGAGTATGTGTATAAGCGGTAGGCTATTTTAAAAAACATTTAAAATATGAAATAAGAGTAATAAGGGAGAATCAATCAATTATGAATAATGTATTGCTATTGTGTGGATAACATGTAATCAATGAAAAAGTAATTGTGGTCTGATAACAAGTATGTTACAATGTAATTTAATCTAATTACAAGTCCTTATTATTTTTCTAATCTGATTACGGAATCCAGATTGCATGTAATCAGTAACTACCCTGCTCTGCAAGTATATAAAATTATCGGTTATTTTGTATTGAAAAAAATAATTATAAATTTAATCAGTAAATGTGAATGTAAATTTACCAGGAAATGAATTGCTGTTATTATTTATTGTTATTATGTGCAAAGTAATTAAACCAAAAAGTACACGATTTATAAAGTTATTGGTTTCTAAAGTAAGGAGTCGACTTTGAATCGCTGAAACGAGTCGTTATAGATTTCAAATCTTTTGCCCATCTCTATGTATGTCACTAGGAACACTTTGCATAATAATCTCCGCCTACCGTCTTGGGAGAAACGGAACTCTGACCTGCCCCCCCCCCCCCCCACCCCCATCCGGGATTTTCAAAGCATTTGGCCATAAAAGAGGGTTCATTACCAACTTTATTTAGACCAACGAGCATCTCCGAATCACAACGCGAAGTATGATTATGAAGTTATGTGTTTGTTTTCTCCCGAGCGTCTTATCAGTATGTGTGCTGTCTGCAAGAGACATCGAAGAGACATGAGAGAGATATCTATAGAAAGCTTGGCATGTCTACTTTAAGACTAAATAAGTGCTGCCGAAAACAGATATTCTGTACTAAAGTAATCCATATGAAAACAACGCGATGTCTGTTTTTCATGTCTCCCTTCATTATATCTAATGTGACCACGCCCCCGCGCTGAACACTCTATTCAGATTCAAACTGAAGCGCGCGGCTTGAATACACCCACACAGAAGAAAAAGCAGCGAGACTGTTCAAGTTTTTTATTTTACTGTTTGCTTCGCGATGAGAGGAATAAGACATAATTCACCCCAAAAAGATGCTAACGCATTGTTTACCATGAAGTTGTGTGCGGAACAACCAATCAAACCTGTCAGTTGACCAATCAGAACACAGTATGCTACCGAAAGGTGGGGTTTAAGGAAACTGAATCTTTTGAACAGATTCGCGCAAACCGTTTGGGGATCTCTGAGAATTGAGGTAATATTAAAATGATATTTTGACAAAATGACAATGTTTTTTAACCTTGGATGGATTTAAACCTAAATGTACAGGACTTATAAACAGTGATAGGAAGCTTAGAATTTTCATCTTACTGGCTCTTTAATTTTTTTCTTCTGTGCCTTAGGAAGTGTGGTTTTGTTCGATAAAGTGTATATTCGTCGACAGATGGCAGCCTACTATTTTCCTATTTCTCCGTGTGTGATCTGTACCTGCAGACAGTACTCGATCTCCTTCTTGATGCTCGGCATCCACTTCTTCACCGCTGCCACTGAGTTTAACGTTGCCTGCGCGTAAAAGGTCCATTAATAAGACAATGTTCTCATTTATGGCAAGCGGCCTCGCTGAAATGATAAGATGCATAGCAATGAAAGAGATTACTTACAAGCTTTGGCCTTGACACGTGGACATCTTTAATGCGACCCTCTGGAAACAGAACACAGATGCATTATGCCTCGAGCTGACCGAGTGCAATGGGAGAACACGTTGGCTTTATAACGACTGTATTTACCGTCGTTTCACATTAGTGTCATTTCACTCAGTGTAAACAAACCAGAAACGCGTCTCATACCCTCTCTCTCTTTCTGGAGCCACAGTCTGTTGAGTCTGCCACACTGCTTCTCTTCGTTTCTCGCCATTCCTGAAGCATTTCCGTCAACACGGGGTCACGTGACAGGGTATGTCAAACTACGTCAATTGTTTAAACCCCGTATGTGTAAATTGTAAATGTGTAAATAATACGTTTATGTCCGTTTTAGAATGTTCAGTTGTCACAAGAACCGTTTGAATAATATCATTTTAAATTTTAAGTCAAACGTTCGATTACGCAACCGTGTGTTTTCTCTAAAAGTAGCGTTTTATGTCTTCAACAAAACCATCTTAAAGTAGAAGTGTTGTAAATTCTGTCCCCCAAAACTGACATTTCAAGGAATGAATGGATTAATGTTTGTAGGTAAGACTAAGTTATCTACAGAAATTGTCTTTTAAAAAAAGAAATGAACCCTGAGAAATATGTAGGCCTATTAGGGTAAAAAGTGTGACTAGCTAGCACAGTTTCCTCATATTTACACATGCCTCTACTGTTTTGTGTGTTTATATAACCAGCATTTATTTCCTCGTATAGTTTAGATTCCTAAATGCTGTGTTTGAGTGACATCTATTGGCCAAACTATGAATTGCATAGTTTGAAATAAATAATTTCAGATTAAAATATCACTTAACATGTAGTGTCCCAAAGGGCAATTCTGTTTCACGTAGTTTCTAGGTGGTTTCAAACTTTTTGATGCCAAGGATTATGTCCCCAAATGTGATGACATCAGCTTTCATATGCTTCAGATAATGCTTAAACGCACCCCTGCAAAGGGCCCAAAATATAAAGGCAGCTGTATAATTTCATAAATAAAATTATGTGAGAAAAATATTTCTATATGTTATATATTATATATATTATAATTTTAATAAGGTAACTTTTTTTCTTCTAAATTACAAACACACATTATACTAAAGAAAAAAATATTAAAATATTATCTGGAAAATGTGAATCTTGTAAGCTGCAGCATATTTCCCCTTCTAAGTAATAATAGATGTACTGTATAAACTTTTAAAATAGTAATTACATAATAAATATGAAATAAAATTATTTATTTATTGTATTATTATATAAACTAAATATATATTAAATTATGGCTTATCACTGATTTTTATTTATTTATTATTTTTTAATTGAAGACAGGCTAGACTAGGCTTTAAAAAGAGCAGAGGTAATCTAATTCTGAGACACAAACTTCTGGACATACTTCAAAAACACAGATAGTAGAAACTTCCTGTTCTGCTCTAAAGCAGCATCCACAATCACAAAACAAGCAGAGTCCACCTGGTCTCCGGCCCAGCACAGTAGAGTGGCGGTTTTCGCAGAAGAACCTGTGCAAGTGTTGCGTCATCCTCAGTGGCAGCCATGTGCAGAACTGTAGTCTGGATCTTGAGGCTTTTCTTCTCTTCATGCACTAGAGTTTTGACCGTACTCTTGTGTCCAATTTGAGCAGATGTCTGCACCAGGCTTCACAAGGGACAGAGCATCAGCAGTATGGCATCGTTCTGACCCTCTGTCCTTCAGGTTCAGTTCGGCCTTTTGTTTGAGCAGAAAGTATGGCCCCCTTACAATGTTCAGTAGTGATATGCAGCGAAGTATCATTGGACGAGAGAGCAGTATGAACATCCAAACCTTTGAGCAGCTCCTGGAGGAGATATAGATCACTTTCAGATTTGGGTATTTGATTCATTCATTCTGTTGAAGATGTAGCCTTATTCGTTTAGAATTTAGCTGGATCCTTTCAGGAGTAAGTTCCTTGTTGGATTTTGAATATTTGACAAGAACTTGTTTGTCCTTCTCCAGCAGATATCCTATCAGCTGTCTCCATTCATCTTTAATGCCCTCATTAACTCTTCCTACATAAATTCTCATGTGCTGGTAAAGGTCAGGTTCCACTCGTTTCAGACAAGGGTAGAAGAAGTTATGGCAGGCACGCTCTCCTCTCCAGATCAAGGTGTTTGATCCTCTCCTGCAGAGATGCTGGACATCTGTGCTCGGCTGTCAGGTTGAAGAATGCCATTTGAAATGAGGAAATATAGCAAATCCTCTGTATTCGAAATGCCAGCTCGTTTTTCTTCATTCGAATTACTTCGATCGCATAGGGATTGGTAAAACTGTTTAAACCCATGTCAGCCAATAAAGGAAAGCAGTGAGCTTCTGAAATGTGTGGACATGACAAAGCAGAGCTCTTCCTCTTCATCTCTAAGAACAAACTCTCTTAGCAACAAAATACGAAGTAAACAAACGTAAAAAATCAGCATTACAATTTGAAACTTCCTAATATAGATTATTAATATTTAAAACCAAGAAGCAATAAAAAGCACATTTGTGAGCTATTTTGGTAATTACATTTTAACAGTTTTGATTTGTCAATTTCTCTGTTTAGATTTCCTGCCTTTTCTAATATTACAAGAGACCTACAACATATAACCATGACATGAATTGTCGATTGTATTTGAGTTTATAGTGTTAGAACAACAGTGCCCTTGCAGTTTTCTTAAGATATTGCCACCCTTGTGAAAAAGCTTAATTGTATTTAATATGCACTTCAAATTAATGAAATAAAAGGCCAACCGAGTGAACTTAAAGTAAACTTTTATTTATTGTTTTATAAGTTTTGTGACTTTAAAGAAATGCATTTATTTTGATGTGTTGTGTAAGATAAAAAAGCACTTTAATAAATTAATAAAGTACTTGATTTAAATTTTAATTGTAGTGTGCTATCTGATCCTACATTTAAAGTTAATATATTTTAAATGTACTAAATTGCAACTTCATCATTATAAATGTGTAACCACAAATTTATTTACATAGTCCTATTTAATTAGGTCAAAAATACTAATTCTGTTAATTGTATTTAATAGAAATGACTATGATTAATTTGCATTTATTGCAATTATATATAAATTTAAATGATTATATAAAATTGCCTTATAATATTACATTTAGATCCACTTATAGGTATTTTCTTGTAAAGTATGTTCTTTCTAAAAATATGCCAAAGTTTCAAATATTGCACAAGGACAAAAATGTATCTTTTTCATGTTAAACTTATTGTAAACAAATTAAAACAAATTAATTTTGATTTTGTCATCGTGAAAACAACATTTACTACGCATGACCACATGACATTGCGTAATATTTATTCTGTAAATAGTATAAAGCAGGCCGCTTTATTTTCTGGTCAATAGATAAGATATGTAGTGTGTTATAGTAACGTCCTTGCTTCACTTTGCGTAATTGTCTTTTGATAATGCGCTGGATCATTGATCAACCCCCTCAATCCTAACCTAAAATTGAACTAAAGGTCTGTGTCAGTCTTATGGAGATTAGCCTGAGCCGAGGAGTTCCTCTTCCAGTAATGCACGCCCACTCAGATGACGTAGGTCTTCCGACCGCGCTCTTGCCTAATATGGAGAGATAGGTGCCGATTTTCCGGTATGATGTCATCGTTTGCCAAGCTTGGGCCGTGAAATAAGAGGATCTGAAAGATGCTAAATATTAATTAGTGTTGGTGACCTGAATCTAAAAATAGAGTTTTACGTGCATCTTTTGTGTTAGGGGACAAACATAAAAAAAAAAGAAAATACAGACTTGCTATCATAAGTGTGAATTAAAAACATTTCATATGTATTTGACTAAAGGAGATATTAAAGTCATTAATTGAATAATAATAATAATAATTATTATTATTATTATTGTTATTATATATGTTGTCCTCAGTTCAAGCAGAAGTTAGCTGTCTCTGAAAATCCTCATAACTGCTCTGAGCAGAATCCAGGAAACTGAAATCACAAACTCGTCATCTATCCAAGTGGCTGCTCAGATTTACCGTATGCAAGCCGACGGTGCCCTCTTCTGGGGCAAAGAGGATTGCTGCTGAAAATTGCGTTTACTGGACACCTTTGTCGGCATTCATTCCCGGACCTCAGAGAACTTCATTTGTTTGAGTTGACACAGTAATGAGCCCATGATTAAAGCAATGCAATTTGTTTTAACATTTTATTACTACATTGAATAATTGATTATTACGGTGTTATTGCATTTGAAAGTTAATAATTTCCGTGTTTTAATATATTTTATATAATTTGGATTTGACATTTTAACCCCTTCAGATTCAGAATACGTATTGCCATATTTATTAGGCTACAACTGAATAACTATTATGAAGTTTTTTTTTGTTTTTTACATTCTGTGTATGTGGACTGCCAAACAAACTGTCTCTCCCAAAACATGTTCCTACAAGTTTGTCTTGGTGGACACACATACACACGTTTACTTAGCTATCTAAATGGGGACATTACATAGACTTCTAATGTTTTTATATACAGATGCACCTTTTAACCTAAACCCACCCTAACCCTATAAAACTTTCTACATTTTAACACTTTAAAACTTTATATTTATACCAGATTTAAAATTAGGACGTCCCCAAATTAAGTTTTTTGGCGATTTTTGTCAGGTTTTGCTCACTTTTGGGTACAAATTTGTCCCCACAATATGGTTAAGTAGCTAGGCACACACACACACACACACGAGACCTTCATGAAGACAACAGAGTTTTTCGTTTGACATACTTTATTACAATTCATAAATATTGATTCGTTTCTGAGGTGCTCAGAAAACATAAAAAAAATTATATTGTACAAATGGTAAACTTAAGTACTCCTGGTTGATCTTATTTACAAATAACAATGAGTGAAACCTCATTAATGAACTTTTTCAGAAAAAAAGAAACTGCTGATGTTGGACTAACTCAAAGAAAAAGTCAATTCCATTCAGTTTAAGAAAAAGAAAAAAAAAAAAAAAAAAAAAGAGGACAACATGTGACTCAGAAGTCAGGCAGCTTTTATCAAAAGTTTCGCGGAAACATCTCCCTGCTTGGTGAGCCAGACATTGTATCCCTGTTGTCACATCCCGTTTTCCTCCGAATACTGAGCGCTCCTTTGAAGCGCACAGGTCCATGCGCAACCCGGTCCAAGTGAACAAGGATAAGTCTCTTAAAATGTGTAACAGAGTCTCATGCTCTCTGTTGCTGTCTCTGTCGGACCGAGTTGGTGAAGTTTTGCACTCCCCAAAAGTCCAGCCAGAACATCCTTTTACGGCACGCGGCCGGCCGGACGCTCTCGGTCCTAGCGGGCCAATGCCAGCAGCTGCGCGGGCTCGCAGACATTTAGCCCTTGAAGTTTGTCCCTTGCATCTAGTGAAGTGAACTCAAATGTCCTTCGGTTCTTCTCAGAACGTCTGCAGCTGTTGCGTCAACATAAGCTGGCAGCCGCTGTTGACGTGGTTCATGACTTTCTGCTTGAGCTGGGCCACTTGTTCGCGCAGCATGTTTGCGGTGGACGCCAGCTCGGAGTTCTGTGACTTCAGGTTCTTGACTTTATCCTCGAGCCGGGAGATCCTTTCCAGTTTCCTCTTCCGGCATTTGGATGCGGCGATCCGGTTCCTCATGCGCTTTCTCTCGGCTTTAATCCGCTCCTGGTTCTCCATGTCGATGGGGGAGAGAGGTGGGGTTTCGCCGGGCATCTCCGGCACCGTTTGGGGCTCCTCTTTTAGCGCCTGAAGCCGCGGGTGCTGGACGGGCAGCTGCGTGTTCACGGTGTGCTGCGGCGGGGCGCTCGTGTAGTTCACCGCGGGGTTAGCGGTGCTGATGGCGGGGTTGAAAGTGTTCAGGTCCGCGTACACGGGCGGGTCGGAGCGCATGGAGGAACTGTACACCGCGCCGCCTGCCAGGGAAGACACGGGTGTAATGCTGTTGCTGATGGTTGTTTGGGGAGCCGACGTGACGTTGGGCATGTGCTGGTGATGCAGCTCTGCCAGTGCCCTCACGAAACCCTCCGCGAAGCCCTCCTGTTCGTCCGTCACGTTCTTGGGACACAGAAACTGGGTCGGGGTCGGCGTTGTAGTGACCAGGCCGTTACTGGACTGGATGATGAGCCGCTCCAGCTCCGGCGAAGCCAGTTTGAGCAGCCCCACGTCCGGAGAGGTGAGGATCTCGTTGGCTTTGGCCCTCAGGTGGGGCTTAATGTTGCCAGAGGGGTCGGTCAGATTCAGCGTCATGTTGTGTTTCAGAGTCTTGTGGTTGTATCCAAAAGCAGCGCTGTCATGCTGAGAGAAAGCGCTGTTTAGAGAGTCATCGTAGAAAGTAGTTTCCATCTTGGTAGACATAGAAGAGAAAACGAAACTTTTTAGGTCTAAAGTAGTCTTTCAACTCAACTCAAGCACTAAATCAAGTGTCCGTGTTCAGAAACAAGCGTTGCGCTCTCAGAGACAAAAGCAAGAAGAAGCGCAAAGTTCATATACTCCCCGTCCCGCGAGAAACTTACTGCGTAAAAGTTCTCGCGCCGCGTCCCGAGCTCTTCTTCACGCGGACAGAACGCTCTTCCACAGATGTCAGAGGACACACAGCACAGAGCCGAACAGTTGTCCTGTTTATTTCAGTTTGAGTTGTGTTGTCTAGATGTTTCACCGTGGCGAGATCTGTATACTCTGAGCTCCTCCAGCGTGGACGCAAACCTTATCTGCTACCGTTGCCCCACTAAAAATAGCGATGATGTCATGCGCGCCATTTCTCATTGGCTGGAGGCGATTTACTGGGCGTTCCACAATTTCAGATAAGGCGCGTTGCCTAGAGACGCCCACCCAGAAGATTCTTCTTGAAGATTCGCGGTGGCTGATGGGATGAGGTAATGCTGTAAAGCGGTGCATTGTGGGATTACGTATTGTTTTTGAATATCTGGTTACCCGCTTAGCTGTTTTAGACCGTGGCCGTAGCGGGATACAAAGAAGCCGAGTTCTGTATAATGTGCTACTTTTGTAACTCCAACTTTCACTTTAATAGACGTCGCGAGGTTTAGTTTGAGAAAAAGCAGTAGCAAGTGTATGAAGAGTTGGGCAATTTTTAAAGAAACCTAATAACGTAAACTGTCAGGATTCTCGGGACGAGTTCTGATATAAATGGGAGTTAAATAGGTTAAAAAACATTGTGTGGCGCCAAGATACAGGGCAATAGTCTGGTGTGTTATGGCAAAGTGCATTTGCCCCGTCAGCGTCATCCAATGGTTTCGAAAAGGGGCGTGTCTTATTGTGGAGTGACCGCGTGCCACAAGGTCTCCGTGACAGTCTCTAGGGATCCTCTCTAAAGGACATACTCTCATGTTAAACGTCACTGTTGAAACCACAACCGCAAACTGATCGACTTCAACATGACATTCACTAAGTGACATTATAATGATGACCTTTACTTTGGGATATTTCCTCTTGGTTTCCTTGAGTTTTAAACCTATGCAAATATGTAATTATACTTTTATTTGCATTTGATTGTGTTGTGTGTGTACATTTATATCTCTAATTATTGCCAAAAACCTATATAAAAGTATCTCTGATTCTACATTTTTTATGCAGGAAAAACATGAATAAATAAAGCAATCTGAGCGATAGTACAGCGGTAAAACAAGGATAAGATCGTTTTTATTGACAACCAGGACTTGTCGATGGTCTCTGGAGCATTTCGCTTTGTTGCGACAGATCAAGTGCTCGAGCACGTAAACAAAACATGAAGCGTCACTCAATGCAAATTATGGATATTAATACAGTTTATAATTCTGTTAAAGTTAACACTGTATTTATTTTGTCCAAATATATGATGTTCGATGTTGCATCAGATCAGTGTTTAAATCTTAATGTTAATGTGTGTTGCTATTATTTCTTTGCAAATTAAAAAATAAAGGTCAAAAAGTAAAAGTTAAGAACCAGTAAGTTAGTTTATATATATATATATATATATATATATATATATATATATATATATATATATATATATATATATATGAAATATTTTAACAACCATATGAATAGGATTTTCAAAGTGAATAAATAACCAATTTATACTTCTGAATTACATTTTTAAATATATTTTTAATTTTTACATTTATTTCAAAATGTCGTCTCAATTTGTGCTTCAGTTTTCCAAAAGAATTATACACAATAATGTTCATGGACAGTATGATGACTTGAGATGTGGCTTTTGGATGTATTGTGCAATATTTGTTGTCAGATTTATTAGAATTTCTAAAAAGAAAAAAAAATATATCATTTAAAGTGCACAAAGGTCAGATGAGGGGTTTATTGTAAATTAAAGGTCATGACCAGATTGAAGCATCCTGCATCCTTTTTCTGATCACCACAAGTCTACATAACCAATGCCGGCAGCAGGGGATGCCCAGAGTTACGACACAGAGAAGTCATCTTTGTTTGTTTTTTTACTAGACAGAAACCTGTTTGGGCAGCACAACCCAGACCAAACAGAGACAATGACAGCTTGCCATTGAAACAAGTTCCTCTCTGCTGGCTTCTTTCCTTTTTTTAGCTTTCCTTGTACTCTCATGTCACCTTTCTTACTGGCATACTTTGTTACGTGCTAGGCATGTTACGAAATCCAGGTGTACATTTCCTTTTCAAGCCTCATGCAGACTACTGAATAATGTTCAGCTTAAAGTGACAGTTCTCACTATCGCCTGCTTTACCTCACATAAACTGTATTTCACAGTTCTACAACTGCATCTGTAGTGTATGACATTAACTCCAATATACATTTTCATATACATTTTTATGTATATATGAGAATCTTAATGTTTATGTCATTACTACTTATAACTTTCAGTGTCTGAGCCACCCAGGTTGAGGCTGGTACATGGACAGGGCTTCACTGGCACCCTTCCACCCATGGAAAAAAGCAATTATTTATACATCAGTGTACATACTATATTCTTTAAGGGTTAATATCAGATATCCATGGAGTGTGCATGGTGTGTTTTCTTTGACATGTGGCCTGTCGTTATTTGCAGTAACTTAGCCTCTGACCGCCCAGTCGTCTCAGCAGTGGTCCGTCCGTCTGTGAGGAGGGTCTTGTGTAAATATGGCCCAGTTACCCGTCTCTGAGATGCTGCTGTAGTAATTGCCCTCTGCCACATGAAGAATTTGTGAAAACTGAACACACAGTGCCGGATTCATACAAACATGCATGTTCACTCAACTGTAATTTGCTGTGTTGTTAATCAGGTTACTTTTTTTTTTTTTTTTTTTTGTTAAAGGGTGTGTTCGCTTTCAGTTTCTAAATCAGCCATGTTTTCCATTACCATTTTGTTTTACTAGAACTTGTTCGTCCATATATAACATCCAGTCTTGGTCATGCCTAATAAGGAAATAAACCCAAAAGGAGCACTGTTTATTGAAAATAAATGCTTAGTGCATTCTTAATATACTTTTATAATGCTTATAATACAATGTATATATATATAGATAGATATATAGATATAGATATACAGTACAGACCAAAAGTTTGGACACATCTTCTCATTCAAAGAGTTTTCTTTATTTTCATGACTATGAAAATCGTAGAGTCACACTGAAGGCATCAAGGGCTATTTGACCGAGAAGGAGAGTGATGGGGTGCTGCGCCAGATGACCTGGCCTCCACAGTCACCGGACCTGAACCCAATCCAGATGGTTTAGGGGTGAGCTGGACCACAGACAGAAGGCAAAAGGGCCAACAAGTGCTAAGCATCTATCGGGGAACTCCTTCAAGACTGTTGGAAGACCATTTCAGGTGACTACCTCTTCAAGCTCATCAAGAGAATGCCAAGAGTGTGCAAAGCAGTAATCAAAGCAAAAGGTGCTACTTTGAAGAAACTAGAATATGACATATTTTCAGTTGTTTCACACTTTTTTGTTATGTATATAATTTCACATGTGTTAATTCATAGTTTTGATGCCTTCAGTTTGAATTTACAATTTTCATAGTCATGACAATAAAGCAAACTCTTTCACTGAGGTGTGTCCAAACTTATATATATATAATAGTTATTATTATCTTTATTATACTATCTTTATTATACTATCTTTAGCGTCCGAGCTGCTGTGCGTGTGACTTTGTGAATCATGTTATATCTGAGCCGAGTGGAGTTTGAGGAACATCTGCCCGGTCATGTCCTCTGCCCTGCTCTGTTTTAATGGCAGTCTGTCTGATCCCTGATAAAAGCCCATTGTGGTCCCAGGCTTGTCACTGTGTGTCTGTAATTAGTATTCTGTAGTTCATTGCCCTCGGGCCCATGGTCAGAAATCACCAGGGTCCTAATGGAGGGCTGGGCAAAGGTCACAGAGTAATCCTGTCATATCCAAGCCCATTGTCAGGAGTCCACAGCCATCTTAACAGCCATCTCCTGCCTTACAGTCAGAGTAAATCAGGATACTGGCGCTTGCTGGACAGACTTAAAGAGCACCCTGGACAGGTAAGCCTGTGGGGGTCATAGGGGGTTTGTGTGTGTGTGTGTGTGTGTGTGTACATTGTGTGTGTGGAAGAGAATAGGCTCTTTTATGGATCATGGCTCAGCCATAACCTAATTTTTAGTGAATCTTACCTTATTATTTCTCATGATTAGGGTCAGGGGTTTGTTCTAAGTGACTTGTGCTACAGACATGAATGATGCTTAAATGTTTCCAGCTTGTTGAGCAGAAATGTGTTATAATTTCAAGACTTTTCACCCCATGATAAAATGGCACGGACCTTTTTGGATGGATCTGTGATTTTGGTCTTCTTTGACATTTTTCCAACCTCAACCCAGGGTTATTAGTGTCAACTAAAGCAAAACCATGAAGAAAAAAATAAATCTATCTTAAAACAAATTAAACTTATTTTATTCCAGCTAGTTGCCAAAGCAATTTTTTTTCTGTTTATCTTAAATCGAAGTACTAAGATTAAAACTAAATAAACTAAAATGTAATAATTACTATATAAACATTTTTAAAAAGTAATAAAATTACAAAAACAACAAAATTACAAAAACTTTAATTTAAATGAAATTACGGAAATACAGAAATAAATCTAAAAATAAAATTTAAAATAACAGAAATATATAAAACTAAAATAAAATTCAAATATTACCAAAAACTAAAATGATACCAGTGATACTAAAATAACCTTGCAACACCTTAAGCAACCACTCAAAACACTTATTTTATTTTTTTTTTTTAATTTTTTTTTTCCCAGAATGTACAAATCTTTACTTGATGAAGGGCTTTTTGTCTATTACAAATATTGCACATATAATGGCCTATAAAGGCAAAACACAGTTAAGACGCTGACTCTGGAACTGAGGAAATGGAAAATGAATAGAGATTTGTAATTGATTTGATACTGATTTTCCATATATTCCATATATATTCCAATATCCATTTGTCTGAATCTGAGCAAATTTGCATTTGTCATAGAACAAATCAAAAGACCGGAAAACTTAATTTTCACAAAATGCATTATGAGTTTTGTCTTTGTAGGGCGCTATATATTTCTAAGTAAGTAGCTAATAAGAGACTGAACTTCTAAACTAGTTTTTTTAAATATATTTTTTCACCTCGAGTTGCTTTATTGTACCTCTCCTGGCTAGTTTACACCGCTCTCATTCAGTTTTTTAGTTTCATAACACATTCCATCAGGACAAAGATGTTTCGAGATGCATGTTTTTTCATGACTGTGACTTTAAACCAACTGAAATATTGATACACCTTCTCATTCATCTATTCATAAACTCCTCTAATTTGTAATTACAGTGAATGAAAGATTGATAAGGCAAGCTGATTGCTAAGGCATGTGGCTTTTCATTCATAACCATTTCCTTTGGTAAAAATGCAACAAACTGGAGCAGGTGGAGAGGGAGATAAAGCCCAACACTGCCTCCCTGTTCCGAGTTTTTACGTAATGCATAAAATCGCAGACAAAGCCTGGCACGAAAAGACAAAACAAAACGAAAAATATTTCCGTTTACATATTTATGGTAATGTATGCAATAGATGTCAATATTTTCTATTAATCATTTTAAAAACAAATGATTAAAATGTTATTCATACAAACAGTGACTTTTTTAATTCCCGAATTAAAATGATTATTATTTTGGGGATTGTTTAAGAACAAAATTGCAGGCTCAAACTGTCCTGATATCATGTCCTGATATATTCTGTAAAAAAAAGACCTAACTAAACAAAGAAAACATATCAATTAAATAACAAAAATGAAATGCTATAAAAGAAAGTCTTATATAATATGAGATATCCAGTCATTTTTTGATAATAAGATAATCAGAAAGATTTATTTATTTTGGTCAAAGCAAGCTTAATTCAGGTAGTTTACTGTCATGTGGTGCAAACCCTCAAAACATTTAAAACCTATAAATGAATAATTCTCAATGTTTATATAAAATATTTGATTGCTTAAAAATAAGATAAATATTTTATTACTTTTTTTTAACTTCATGGCTTTGTCACATAAAATTGCTTTGAGTCATTAAATTGATTTTTTTCTTAGATTTTGTATTTATTTTTAAAAAACCTTTTGAAACCAACCTGAATACAAATAATACATTTATAGCCACTTGGAATATGTATTTTTATACTAGATTTTCCTTTTATTTAACATTTCACTTTGACCTTCATAAGAAACATTTAAGAAACACATTCTGTGCTGTTATTCTTCTGTTTTTCTCTTCTTGTTCATTTTCTCCTGTATTAAGCAAGAGGGGGTGTGACCCGTGCCATTGTGTTTGTGCAGAATGTGGACTCTCTTTCCCTCTCTCCTCTTCTTTTTGCCACCTACGCCATCCTGTGTTCTTGTTTTAACGACAGAGACTGCTTATGCTCAGGCGAACTCTGATAAGACAGAATGTTGTGTTTGTCTTCTTAGTTGTTCGGCACCAGCTGTGTATCAATTTCTTTATCTGTTTGTGCACACACTCATGCTCAAATGCAATCTCTGTATGGCTATCCTTACTAAAACTACAAGGCAGGAAATCTGTTGCCTTGAAAACAGTTTCAGTGGAACTCTATTGTGTTGGTTTATTCATTCCAGAAAACCCCTGTGCACACGTGACAGGAGTGAACTTCCTAAGTACTTTCAGTCACACAGCGTGGACTTGCCAAGAAGCCCCATTTCTTTTTCTTTCTTTTGTATTTTTTATTTTTTTTTTGATCAATAACACACACACTTGTCTTTAACTCATTGCTTGGAAACTCTAGTTCTCCAGGACCTTCACCACTGAACATTGTGGTTGTGATCACTTAGGCTATGGAAGCCCGTTTCCAACCTGGGATAAAAATAGTATTTTTTTCTTTCTTCGTACTGAGATATAAACTCAGAATAGTGACATGTAAACGTAATTCTGAGAAAAAAAAAAGTCACAGTCACTTTTTCAAGATCGAGAAGCATTTATATCTGAAAGTTTGCTCATATGGCATTTAGCAGATTTTATACAAAACTGTATTCCTAAACACTTGGTGGAATTTTTGTATTATTATTATTTCTTTACTTATTTCCTTGGCAGTATTTTCTGATTTATGGAGTGACAAAAATAAATATCCAATTAAAATATCTGAACTTGAAACATAATAAATGCATATAGATAGTTGCATATTTAAACATAACGATTCAGAGAACTTGAAATGTTTCCAATTCTTAATATAATCAGTCAGCTGCAGAAGTATGCTTATATCTGTTAGGAACGTTTGCTCACTTGCATTTCTTGCTTTAAGAAGTGTCTGGTACCTTTGACCGCACAATGGCTCTTTTTAGTCAAAGCAAGTGACTTCTCTCGAGTCTTCTGCTGAGGGAAAGGGCTGCTGGTCTCTAGGTTGAGATGTTGGGATTAAATGACACATGGCTCAATTTATTTAGCTTGGCTGTGTGTCAAAAATGATTACCTATAACACAAAGGCTTTCCCTCCAAGAACTGCTGTTGTTTCAGCTGTTGACAGAGGGGGGAAAAGCAGGTTCCTTTATGGGTTGTTTTCTCAACCAGCTGCGTCCTTGTGGACGATATGTTGTTTTATATATAGCTTTTATCAACAACTCAAAAATAATAACAGGAAAGCAGTTATCAAATATCTTAATATTCATACACCGTTCCAGCTTGTTCCTCTGAATTATAAAATTGTGGGTTGGTGTTCTTGGGGAAAGAGACTGCGCTGTGCTCTGTTGAGGTTTCTTCAGTTCTCTGTAGGTCAGACAGAATTAAAGGCAGCGTTATGAAGGAGACGGGACAGCTGTTTCTCAGCATGTCACACAGCGCTGCTTTGAGTGTGAGAGGAGGACGTGCCGTGCTTTCCTCGGCACGTCTCTATCAACAAGTGACAGGACATCACTACGGTTAAGTTTACACTTCTTTCATGCTCAAACTGTGGTCAGGTTCAATGGCCCTTCCAATATGTGAGCTTGCATTTGCCAACATATTAAATCATTATGCTCAATATTCGAAACGTTTCCTGTGAAAATGCTAGGCCCGAAACATAAAAGCTTTTAGTGCAATCCAAGCTTTGTCACATTTCACACCATATATATATTTTGAAATGAAGGTTTGTAAAATGTCTGAAGCAAATGATCTGCACAAGATGCAACCCGACTATTTCTTCCCGCCGAAGTTGCATTTAAAATGTACTTGGGTTAACGTCCGAGGGGGAAAGCGTCATCTCTGAATTGAATTTTCATGAATTTTCTCGGAGGCTGTAGCAGGCATGAACGAAAACTTACAGTCTGTAGTCTCTTGAAAGTTCACTACTGTCATGACACTTGTGTAAAACATGTGCGCTTAATTGTATCAAAACACAGATTCTTAGTGTCAGTGCTTTAGTCGGAGCTGTGTCACCAACCTCGAGTAACACACAAACCTAGACAGCTCTACGTGTTAACTGAGTCGCAGAGAGTGACAAACTGATTGACTCATTTTAGAAAAAGGGGGCTCAAATAAACAGAACTGAATTAAGCATACCCTGCGGCTGAAATTAGCACCTCAGTTCACCCTCATTCAATTTGTCAGGGTACTTGCATTGTTTATGCCACATGCGACAAATGTTCCTCATCACACAAAGTGACATGTGCCACCTCCACCCAGTTGAAACAAACCTTTGTGCCGACCACAGCCTTGACCCTGAACGGATTTTAATAACCTAGATACTGGAAAAACTTCACTTATGCCAAACTTACGTCTCATTATCATAAACAACACTAGTATAATAATGTTGCCATTTGAACCAATAGGACTCTTGGCCACTGATTGCGCTCAAATTGTCAGCCATTCTGCTAAAGTACAGTACATATTAACAATAAATGACTTTTTAATTCCCTCTGTGTTGTTCGTTTTATTTCAGTGTTTGATGATACCCTTGAAGCATAACTTACAAGCGGTCCTGCTCCGAGTCGCCCCGACCCTTTTAAAACAGACCAATTATAGAGCGTTAATGGTGGTGCCATTTTAGAAAGATCTGGAACCGAACTGCCATAACTAAAGGTCAGCATTACCTCAGTGGATTGCACCTTATTGCTCTGTGAGTTATTTTACTGTGGCTTTTTGTTCTGAAGCACTAAAATGAAAATCAAGTGAGCTGAGAGTACATTTCTTTTCACGGTTTATGGACCCCGCAGACGTCTCTTCACTGGTTAAAATATGATCTGACATATGAAGCGTTTTAAACACGGACATGTGTTTCCAATCATATTTTAGATCTTGAAGTGGATTCTTGGGACTTCTACGTTTAATTTTTCAATGTCAGAAAGATATTGTAAAAAGCAGATTTAAACGTCAGCTCAGCCTTTTATCTGTGATTCATTGTGCGACATAAAAGGTTGAAATATTATGTCAAATGGTTTGCCCAATGGTGTGTGTGAGATTCTGGAGGATGGATGTGCTACAGCTTCTCACCTTCATGTCTCTTTATAGCCCCAGACAGTGGTGTTACATTATCAATATTGTCTGACAGCAGGAATTTTCATCCATCAGCATGTGTCCTTCTCCATCAGGTCGAGAAAACGCCAGAGCGAAACGTCTGTGAGCTGCCGTTCATCTCTGTTTGATGACATGTTGAGAGTTACCTCAGCCGGCGTTTTTAATTAATACAGCTGTAAAACAGACTGTGATTCCCCGAAGTCTGAAGGAGGTGAGCGGGAGTGAGTTTATTAGTGCTGTCATTTAGTTGTCGTTAAAACATCTTGATTAATCGAGGCTCCGTTTTACTCTGTAGAATTCTGTTTCCCGTTGATTGTTTCGGTTCAGTGACGCCTTGACTTCATGGAGCTGTAACTTATGCTGGGAAATCTTTTGTGACATCAGCATCTCTAGGAAATGTGGAGAGGCAATTAGACTTGAGGGGAATAGACCCATCACTGTCATGCCTGTCGAGCACTGCAACAAACTTAAACCAGGTTTTCCTTCTGTTTTCCTGTAATAAATAAATAAATAAATAAACAAACGCCCCCCAATTTAGATTATTTTAGTTAAGAAGCAAAATTACTCAAATTTAATAAGATTTAAGGGTTGCACTTTATTTTACAGTACGTTTACTAACATGTACTTATAGTGTACTTCTACACTATAAAAGAAAGTTCTGGTAACACAGGGTAACTACATGGGGTAGGGTTAGGTTTAGGGGTAGGTTCAGGGTAAGTACCTAGTTATTACATAGTTATAGTAATTACTATAATAAGTACATAGTATGTACATTGGGAACAGGACTGTAAAATAAAGTGCTACCGATTTAAGTATTAATATACTTAAATATACTTAAATATACATATACTTAAAGAATAAATATATTTTGAATTGAAGACATAACAAAAAATCTGCAATCATTAACCCTCATGTTGTTTCAAACCTGTATGACTTGGGAATGCAAAATATGTTTTGAAAATGTCTGTTTTGTTCTTTTTTTTATTATATGGAGAAAAAAAAAACAGTTGAAACTTTTTTTTTAAATATCTTCTTTCGTGATGCAAAGTAATACAGGATTAAACTATTTCAAATAAAAGCTGTTCTTTTGAACTTTAAATTCATCAAAGCATTCTGAATGTAAAAATGTAGCACAGATTCCTCAAAAATATTAAGCAGCTCAACATTTATTTTATTTATTTATTTTTGTTTATTTTTAGCATCAAATCAGCATGGTAGAATGATTTCTGAAGGATCATGTGACAATGAAGACTAGAATATTGGCTGCTTTACCATCATCATCATCTTTGGAATAAATTAAAAAAATATATATATTGAAATAGATTTTATAATTTTTTTAATTGTAATAATATTTCATTATATTAATGTTTTTCATGTATTTTTAATCAGATAAATGTAGTCTTGGTGAGAGACTTAAAAAATGTTTCGAAAAAAAAATCTATATATAAATCTATCTATGTATCTATCTATGTATCTATCTATCTATATATATATATATATATATATATCTTACTGGCCTCAAGCCTTTGAACGTATACATTTATGTTAATAAAAAGTTTGCAGCTCCTGGAAAACAGTTCTGCTTGGTGGCCTGTAAACCTGTCAGTTACTGCCAGAATAGTGGAAATCTCTGTTTTTTTAAAAGGTCAAATCTTTGGATTTCATTTATTTATTTTTTATTTTTTTGCCATATAGTTTTACTCCAGAGTGGGTAATATCTGAGTGTACATGACTGTATGTTGGCCTGTTATGTGTCTCCCTAATTTGGTTCATGGAACTGAATGTGTCCACAGGTATTTACGTGAAACCCACCACACCCTTATGTTTACAGCATGTTAAACTTCAATGGGTCTATTTAAAATGTGCGCGCACACACAACAGGTTCTTTTGACCACAATGTGTAGCTTTGTGAGGCTGCCAAATACTCAAATCTGAATCTGACGACCTCTGCGACTGGCCCCCATCCAGTTTCGTCTGCTTACAGGTGAATGTTCTCCCCCAGTCCCATTACCTCCTTCCAGCTGAGATCCAGACACTCATTGGGGCCTAAATCTGACATCCGCCTGTATAATTCAGAGTGCTGGTTTGATTTTTTAACTGCCAGCCTGTGTCAGAGCCTCTAATGGAGGTGTGTGTGTGTGTGTGTGTGTGTGTGTGTGTATGATCGATAGCTGTTAGGCAGGAGCGAGTCTAAACTCAGATGGGCTGTGCTGTTTGCACAGGTGCCCCAAAAATGTGTCGCTCTGCGCCAAAACTATTCCACACCATTTAACCCCGTATGGTGGCAGGCACCTTCGACAAACCCCTAACTCAGAGCGAAAATCTCTGTCACGTGCTTGTGTGTCTCTGCGAGCATGTTTCTCAGTTTCAGTGGTTTTTGCGCGAACATTTACAGGCTTTAAGGGGTAAGTGCATGACCAAAGGAGAGAGTTTCAGTTATGTATCTCTTTGTGGTTCGAGAGCGACAAGGACATGCATGTCCTCATTCCACTGAGATGAAGAAACAGACGGAGAGAAGAGACTTTCATGAACGCCTGAAATAACTAGTGAAAAATTTAGCAGAAACCAGTGGCCTAAAAATAGGGTCATTGTTTATTAGAGCGTTTTCACACTTGAGTCCTTTTTGACAGACCCAGCTTGCAGGAACAGTTTGTTCAATCTTTTGTTTCGTATGCCTCTACTTTCTGTCCCCCCTAGGTTTCTTTTCACATTGTATTTATTTGGCTCCGAATCATGCTGCGTTTGATTTTCAGCATGAGCATCCGTGACAGCTATCTACCACTGTTGCTAAGTAATGACTCAAGAGAGGAAAGTGCCAGAAATGGGAAGCGTTGTGCATTTCATGTTTTCACTCATGTGTTTGTCCCTTTGGTTTTGCTACCAAAACTTAACATGCACAGAAAAGCATTCGTGAAAATATGCAAGTAATGTGAACTGGAAGAAATTCAGCTTGATTGTTTTCAGCATGAGTGGGAACCAAACTGGAGTTAATTAAACTGTCCAGATAACCGCTTTCCTTTCATTATCAAACCCATTTTCTTGCAGACCAAAGTTTCGACAATCTTTCACATCAAACAAACCGAACTGGGAAGTCAAATCGACTTCTGCATCAAGTGATAATGTGAAAACACCATCAACACACCAAAAAGTAAGCGATGAACCCATTTGTCTTTGCTTTTACACTTGAGCTTGGAAGCGGATTTGGATATCTTTTTGGTGGGGAGGGGGAGATATGTTAATAAAGTGACGATAACAAGAGAAAGACACCACTGACTTATGTAGCTAATCAAGGTCATTTTAAGCCTTTGAACTGGATTGGTCTCATATGTAAACCAATTATTCAGTCATGCGTTCTGTCATCTAGAACATTAAAGGAACACTCCACTTTTATTTGTCACATACATGGTTAATACGGAGAGCATATTTCCATGGAGTGAAATGTAAGTCAGGTTCAATCCATGGACAGTGCAATTGTTAAAGAATACAAACACAAGAAAATGATATATAAATATGAAGATTGAAGTGCTCATACTGCCTTGCAATTTATTATTATTATTTTTTATTTTTTTATAATAATTTGGATGGTAGTTTCATCCAAAATTAAAGTAACTTAAAAAGTGACAGTCCCCCTGAGAAAGTGCCTTCCTCCAGGACACAGTGGCATTAACACACACAAGCACATACACATGCACACTTTTGGCCCTTTAACGAATCAGGTGACTCACTTATTGCTGTGTGTCCACTTATGTAATTGATTTTGGTTTAGAGGGCTGGTACAAAAGACCACCATCATATCTTACTGTGACACTAAGCATTCAATGATTACAGCTAATCATGCCTCTCTAAAGTCTAATGTGAACAGCTCCGCTTTGCCTTCGATCTGGTCAAGTACTGATGAATAATTAATGACATAATTAGCCAAAATGGCTTTGTGGGCAATATTTGGTCCATCATCTGCTATAGATGATGGGTGGATTGATGTGAGCCACGCTGCATATGGAGCTTAGCTTTAAATTAGCCTTTTTACATTTAATTATTTCTCTCCCTCTCTCTCTCTCTCTCTCTCTCTATTTCTCTCTTTCTCTCACTCACTCCCTCTCTCCCTCTCTTCTCTCTTCTTATACTTTTATTTGTGATTCCTTTTTTTAAATGTCAGAAGTATACCTCCACTTTTGGCAATCACCCAAAGCATAAATCATGCTTTTAAAAACTTGGATGAGCATTTGTGGGCACCTCCTGCAGTGTATCATGCCAAGTGCATTAAGACACCCTCCCTCCACCCCACAAGCCACTATCTGATGTTCTCTGGTCTCTGTGGAGCAGAGCTGACTATTGATCTGTGATCAGATTTCACGCCTGTTTCACTGTATCTGTTTCTAGCATACAAAAACACACACACACACACACACACACACACGCAGAGCAACAGAAGAACCTCCTAGTTCTACATTTGTCCTTTTGTTTGTTCTCTCAGCCTCTCCATTTCTATTTTTCTTTCCAGTTATTTGCTCCTCTGTCTTTCTGTGAAAGTACGTGTATGCCAGATACTGTAAGCTTACACTACTCATGTGTGGCAATTTCATTTAAAAGAATATTTCACCCAAAACTTCTCTCATCATTTGTTTATCCTCATGGCTCGTATGACTTTCTACTGTTGAACTGTTGAAATTAATAATTTGCTGATTGCTGTTTTTATGTGCATTTACAGTACATTAATGAGGACTGATGCTTTCAAGCTTCAAAAGAGACTCAGAATATCTTTATGTAAAACTTGGTATTATTTATTGATAATCGCAACATAAGCTCATTGAAAAAATGTGCCTCTACCTACATTTTTACAGTGCTCAAAAAATATAAACAACAGTTCCTAAATGAAATTATACTAGTGGCAGTAAAACACCAACTACTTTTATTCCTTTTAACCGAAATGATGGATACAGGGGAAGATTGTCTATTAATAAAGATTTATTTTCACATGGTTCCTTGCGTAATTCCATGTTATGACCTTAAAATGCTTTTACCACAGTCCAGGGTTTGTAAGCTAATATATTTTGACATTTACTTTACATAACCAGCTTCATATAGGGTTTTTCTGATGTGGTAAACTTGCTCGGCAGTGCACCTGGTGCAACATTGACACTGGTATGAATCGTGTAAAAGACTGGCAAAAGCAAGCTAAAATGGCATTGTTGCTTCAGCAAATGCACTTTTATCTAACATTTGCTTTTGCTATTGTTAAGTTTAGGGTTTAGTGTGGGTAGTTTATTGTTTTAGAACACAATAGAGTATTAACCTTTTAGCACCTCTGAAATGTATTTTCTGAACTGCCGTGATACGTACAACAAACCGTGGAATAAAACTTCATCGTATTCTTTAAAAGTGTGCCGAAAAATGCCAAAGCAATGTAATGCCACAGGCACATCTTTCCAATAACCCATCGCTGCACTGCAATTTAATCAGTTATTCAGTGAGTTAAATTCAAGAATTGTATCAGTTAAATCTTTGAGCAAATCACATAGAATCGTCGAGGTTTTGTGGTTCAAACGATTCATTAAAAAGATAGAAGACATTGAGTATAGCTAACAATCCATATAGACTACTATTATGGTGGTTTATGATCCTTTCTAGTAATTTTCAAAATCTTGAAAAAGTGCTCAGTAATTTCAGAGTTTATTGTTCTATTCTACAATAGGAAGAAAGTCACACAGCTTTTGAAACAACGATAAGGTGAGTAAATGATGGACAGACTTTTCATTTTATGAGTGAACTGTGCCTTTAATTTATCCTTGTAATATTCTGGCCAGAGATTTCAGAAGTTTTAGCATTATTGCAAAGTCATAAAAATATTGTAACCTATGCCCTGTTTGCCTCTTATAAATGATTAGCTTGAAATGTATACGCTTCAGTGGCATTAGACTCCCAGGGACAGACTCCCAAACACAGCTTAGTGTTAGGTGTTTTAGGATGTGTGTGTGTGTGTGTGTGTGTGTGTGTGTGTGCGGCCAGAGAGATTAATAATTGAGTGACGGATGTTTGTTCTGTTCTTTTTACCATTTCTGGTCACTAGTTACACCTGAGAGATGCTGTCAATCCACATTTGTCATTGAAACATGCAGTCAGTGAGATCTGAGCGAACCAGAGAACAAGAGAAAAAGAAACCGAGTCTTGAAGCCTCCCACAATCAAGCTTCTCACATGGTGTGTACGCGTGTAAGATTCTGAGGCAGCAGTTCCAATGCTAAGTCTCATTATCAAACCGCCGGCCTGTGTACTGGTTGCCATGCTGACTGAAACAACAAATATTTGGAGCTATGTAGCACCTTCTAACAAAATTCCAAACTCAAATGATTTGGAAAGTTCCACTGTCTTTCCCTTCGGTCCGTCTTTCCTCCGCTGCCCCTTCTTTTCTTTTCTTCAGCAGAATGGTGTCTTTGTCTCCTGGAAGTGAACTTGAAATCAGTGTTGAGGTGAGGAGCACTCTTTTATTCAGCACACAGACACACATTCTGGCCGAGGACGTCCCTATAAACACAGAAAGAGGTCTCTCAGTCTTGTACAATGATCTCCTCTCACCTCTCCTTAGCATTGTCCTTCTGTATATCGGCAACAGGAATAAACCACGAGATAGGCCTATACATATTTTTTTGTGTCTTTTTTACCATGGTATAAACAGGAATAAATAAATAAATACAAATATTTAAAAAGACATTAATAAAGACGTTGCAACTTTTATAAATTTTATAACTAAAAATAAGGGGGAAAAGGCATAGAACGATTTATAAAGGATGATGTGAGACTGAAAATTAGATTTGTTATCTCATGAACAAATTGCATTTTAAAGTAAAATAGTAAGAAGTAATAATAGTATAACAGTATATCACAATTTTACTCTTTTGCCTATTTTAGTCGAACAAATTTACCCTTGTTAAGCATAAGAGACTTTCAAAAATGTATTTATTTATTTACTTTTTATTAAAAAAAAAATATTCACCTGGGAACTGATATAATGGGACGGAAAAAATAACCTTACAACTTTTGACTAAGGTCAGTAAGTAATCACCCAGAAGACATTAGCAACACCCTTAGAAACTGCATAGCAACATTTAAAAACAACTGAAAACACCTAACAAGCACATGGCATTACCCTCACAACCAGATGCAATCATCATTTTCTCACATTTTCTATAGAAATGATTAAATTCTAGTCATTTTAACATTGTAAATGGTGTTTTGATGTAAACAACTATAGGGCTACTATTCACTTTTGTGATGTGAATATTATGAACATTGCTAGTGGCTAACTTTCTAGCTGTATCATTTCACACATACTCATGTATTATAGAATGTGACTTTATCAGTGTTGCTATGTGCTGTTAACTGTGTCTTGGAAACACACTGAAACTCAGTAGAGACCTGCTCTGGATGCGTTCCATCTATTGTGTGTTGCACAGGACTGATGTTGGATGCCTTATTGGACATTATGTAACTATTGTCACTTGTTCATGCTCAGACATACACAGCAATACATATACACACCCTTGCCATATGATATGTGTAGTATATAGACATATTTACACAGCCAGCATAAGCTTCCTCTCTTTACCATATATGGCAACTGACAGCAGAAACGGACTGCTTCAGATATTGCTATATATCAACATTTATTCTGTATTCAGCAAAATGATGAATTTACTCACCTTCAGCTCATTCAAATCTAAATGAGTTTGTTTCTTTATCAAAGAGGTTTAGAGAAATTTAGCGTTACATCACTTGTTCACCAGTGGATCCTCTGCAGCGTATGGGTGCCGTCAGAATGAGAGTCCAAACAGCTGATATAACATCCACACGAGTCCATCAATTAACATCCTGTGTAGGGAAAAACTGCATCTTTGTAACAAAAACATCTATAATTCAGGACTGTTGTCTTCTCAGATCAAATTCTACAGACAGATCGTCCATGTGTGTTTTGGTCTGCTTTCACTTGTAAGCAATATTTGATCTGTGCATATTTTTTCTCTTGCATTGTATTTGCAATATTATAGCTAGAGGACATTAATACGAAAGCGATGGCTTTAAGTTACAAAAAATGCTTTGATGAATTTGTTCAAGTCAGTGACATGGCATTCAGCCAAGCATGGTGACCATACTCCAAATTCGTGCTCTGCATTTAACCCATCCAAAGTGCACACACACAGCAGTGAACACACACACACACACTGTGAACACACACCTGGACCAGTGGGCAGCCATTTGTGCTGCGGCGCCTGGGGAGCAGTTGGGGGTTCGGTGCCTTGCTCAAGGGCACATCAGTCGTGGTATTGCCGGCCCGAGACTTAAACCCTCAACCATAGGGTTAGGAGTCAAACTCTCTCTCCATTAGACCAAGACTTGTCCCACTTTTACTACAAACACACAGCTTTTCACTTCACAAGACATTAACTGATGGACTGGAGCTGTGTGGATTACTTGTATATTATTGTGATGTTTTAATCAGCTGATTGGATTCTCATTCTGACGGCAGCCATTCACTGCAGAGGATCCACTGGTGAGCAAGTGATGCAATACTCATCTACAGCTTGGTTGGCCTGGAGGGTGAGTACATTTTAGGCAAATCTTAATTTCTGGGTGAGCTAAAGGTACAGTTCATCCCAAAATGAGCATTCTTTCATTACATGTCCCAAACCGTTCTTACTTTGTTCAGCAGAACATTTTTTGTCATTACAATAAAAGTCAATGAGGTCCAATCCAGTATTTTGGACCTCAACAAATCTGACCGTATGGAAAGCAAAGCTGAAAAAGTCTTCAAAACTTTGTGTGTGTGTGTGTGTGTGTGTGTGTTGGAAGTCTTAAAGGCACAGTATGAACATGAGTATGATTTTAAGTGTCAGAAAATGATTGTGAAAAACTAAATCCAACTGTCATTTGGTCAAAAGTAAAACAAACAGTAGTGCACCGTTTATATGTGCCGACTGTCCGTCTGTCTGGATTAATCTGAGCACAATAGATAAGGGGCAGAGAGGGACAGGTGTGGCTCTGCAGTGGCCCCTGGCATCACCCTCATGCATTAAAGGCTTGAGTGTACATTCATTTGGAAGACAGGCTGTATGTTTGGTGCTGAGCTTGGCTTGTGAATACATATGTGTTATTCTAAGACTGTATTAAAAGGTGCAATAGTGATGTGATCTCATCCCTCTCTCAGCTCTGACGCCGCTGTGGGCCCCATGCAGCAGGGCTCAGCATTAACCAGCCCGTCTGCAGCTCGACACAGCAGCTGGAAATACAAATCGCCTTGTTGTTGTTATTGTTAGTTGTGTAAAGACATTACAGCTTGGACTCTTTCTGGAAGGGAATATTACGGAAGCCCACATGGCATTGATTGCAAATTTCACATCCTACACTCCTTGTGTGTTCATTTATTAAATATTTTAGATCAGTTAATAATGCTTTCATAATAGAGTTTTGTACTTAGAGCTCTGTTTAACACAATTTACAACAAAATTGATATCTTTACAGATGAATTTGGTTTAAAATGCAAAAAGAGTCTGTCTGGGCCTGATTTTATTTAATTTTACTTTATTATTAAAACATTAAATTAAGTTAACACATAAATAGAGTCTTTAAAAGTTAGCTAATGAATTCCATAAAAACTGCTCTTTTTAAAAGAATACTAAAGTGCCCTTATTTTTGTCAAGGGACGTAACAGGTTTATCATGTACAATCAAACCATCTCTCAGTGAAAAGTGGTTGTTTTTTTCCATCTCTGGGCTGTTGTTGTGCACTTTTGCATTGAGTGACTGGAGTGCCGCTCTTAGTTTGCATAACTCTCGGCTCATAAATCTGTGTTTGAAGGCGGGCCGCAGGGTTAGAAATGACAGGAGATCGGCTGGAAAGGCTTCTGTGCTTAAGCTGTGTGTAGATGCACTCACTGCAAACAAATAACACACTGATGATTGTGTTAGGTGTTTTAGACATACATATTGAACATATTTCAAATCTCGATGTTTTTATTAGTGTTTGAAAGAACATCATGATTGAGTGCATTACTTTTTTTTTTTTTTATCTTGTATCTCTTGTTCGTTTTTTCTTGTCTCATCTCGTCTTGGACCCTTTCGTCTTGTCATAGACATTATAAATGGAGAAAAGATGAACCACTTGATATGAGAGTATCTGAAGCGAATATGGCAGCAGAAGGAAGCTGTTTACTTAAAATGTGCATTCACAACTGAATGCACATGAAATATAAACTTTAATTTTAAACTGTGCAAAGTGCATTGCTTTACTTTACCAATCAAAAGCTGCTTTTTTTCCCCTGCTTTTTTATGTTTTTGAAAGTTTTTGAAAGAAGTCTCTCATATACAGCAAGGTAAAAACAGTATAAGTGTGAAATACATTACAATTAAAAATAACTCTTTGTATATGAATTAAATGAAAAATGTAATTTGTTCCTGTGATGCAAAGCTGAATTTGCAGCATCATTTCTAACCCGTCCTCACACCCTCAGGCAGACGGCATATCTCCACATGTCTGTGTGTGCATGCATGTATGTTGTCTTTGTTTGCAACAGTTAGTCTCAGTCGATTGGAGCTGTAGCTCTGGTGGTGAATGAATGAATGAATGAATGAATGAAGGAGCAGGTTGTCTGTGTTGCTCATCTAGGGATGTACTGTATGTCAGGCATGTGTGCCTTGAGTTTATCATTCATCTCTGTTTACACAATGTTAGACAACGTGATGTGCTCTCGCTGGGATGGTTTGCTTCTCACTTGTGTATTTTAAGGCGAGTTTCGGTTCAGTTTTTTCACCTGTTTTTGTATTTTCTGCTGAACCAGTCAGCAGTGTGTCTCTTTAATTTCACATATCCATTGTCTCGTGGGATAATAATATAATTTGTATACTATTATAGGATATTTTTAATAATATATAGGATAAGATTTTTTAATTTTATTTTATTTCTATTAAGTGTTAATTTATGAGTTTAGTGTTACTTTTTAGAAGTTGTATTTATATTTTATGTTATTAAATTAACTAAAATGATTTGTAATAGTTTTAGTTAACAATAACAACACTGGATGCATCTCGGTATGTATTTATTTTTGCCCAGATAAAGCATATTTGGACATACTACACATTACTGATGATTTCCATATACTACATGTTGTCCAGATGCAGGGCAAGAATAAATATACGAGTCAAAAAGTAAATTCTCTTTATTGTAGGATTATTAAAGCTAATGAATATGGACACACCCAATGATTTACTTCTTGCAATAGTAGATAGCATAAAGGGGAGATGACATATCTATTTTAGACAGTGTTTTATTAAACAAAAATGCTGTTTCATACAATGCCTGCATGTCATTTTTATTTGTTTTCTAGTTCAAGTCAGTCAGCTTTAAGTCTCCATTTATTATCTCAGTAATCACAACGGACTGTTTGTCCTTACCAACATATTCTGACAGACAGGTTATGATAATTCAACAACAAAATACCTTCAAAGTAACTTGACACCTCAGTTCTTCTCAAAGCTTTTGTTTCCTACCCTCAGACATCATTCCTGAGCTTCTGCTGGCGCTGTTTTAACAAGTGCAGCTCACACCCTTAATATGTTCCATTTTATAATATGCTCTTCATGAATATATGCATGCCATCATTCATGAACTGCATTTGACTTGAACTAAAACTACATTTAGAGTAAAGTGCTAGGTGTGAATTTCCCACCTGTGTCTGAAACACCCAGATGTGTTATATTCACATGCTTGAACACACACATGTATGTGTGTGTGTTTTCACACCTATGTGTAGGTAAAAGTGGACTGTGAAGTGATCTTTCTGTGTGTGAGAATCATTCTTACATCCATCCGTCTGGGTCTGCAGTGAGTTGTAGTGTGGAAAGTCCCTGTGTTGTAGTAAACTATGCCCTTGTACACAGAAAAAAACATCGAACTGCTCTAAGTAGCCAACAACAGAGAGCTGTTTTCTGTCAAAGCCCAGTAAGCATTATTGTTAGCAGAAGACATTATCAAAGAAGTGCATGACTCAGTTGAGGTGAGAGCCGAGAGACTGCGAGAAAAGCCCTGCATTATAGGTCAATGTGTCACTGTTACTTCAGTTTGACAGCAGTCACTCCTGATTGTTGTCAGGATGGGGATTTCAATCCCAGTGTGGGCTGAAGACCATAACATCTGCTCACTGACAGACAGACACGATGATGCTATCAATAAAAACATTATTTGTGTAGCACCTTTCAAGCAGTACGCCTTGTGAAAAAGACGTTTTCTTAAATGTATCGATTGTGCACTTGTTTGTCATCAGTGAAATATAGTGACATAAAAAGTAAAACATTTATGAAACACATATGTTGTTTTAATAAAGTTGCATACATAAAAATATATATTGTTGACAAAGGTTGTTACTACCTAAAATACCGTATAAAAAAAACAAAATAGATATGACAAAATCTTGGATATTATTAACATATTGTACATACAGACTTTACTGTGGGAATATATATATATTTAAATCTTCATCTACCCAGAGAATTATATATATATATATATATATATATATATATATATATATATATATATATATATATATATATATATATATATATATATATATATTGCCTTACAGGTAACATATAGAAGAATATCACTCTTGATATACGGCAATATATATATAATATATATATTACATTTCCGTATGGGTTAGACAAGCCATATCTCATTATTTCATCATCTCAAATGTTGGTCTGAAAGTACCACTAGAGGTACAGTTTTTACTAGAATGAAACTGGTAACTTGTGATAGATAACTTTTGTCTCTGTATTAGGTGTCATGAAACAGACAAAGAAACAAACTCATTCTTTGCAGGATCTGATGTTATACATACAGTACAGACCAAAAGTTTGGACATACCTTCTCATTCAAAGAGTTTTCTTTATTTTCATGACTATGAAAATTGTAGAGTCACACTGAAGGCATCAAGGGCTATTTGACCAAGAAGGAGAGTGATGGGGTGCTGCACCAGATGACCTGGCCTCCACAGTCCCCGGACCTGAACCCAATCCAGATGGTTTAGAGGTGAGCTGGACCGCAGACAGAAGGCAAAAGGGCCAACAAGTGCTAAGCATCTCTCGGGGAACTCCTTCAAGACTGTTGGAAGACCATTTCAGGTGACTACCTCTTGAAGCTCATCAAGAGAATGCCAAGAGTGTGCAAAGCAGTAATCAGAGCAAAAGGTGGCTACTTTGAAGAACCTACAATATGACATATTTTCAGTTTTTTCACACTGTTTTGTTATGTTTATAATTCCACATGTGTTAATTCATAGTTTTGATGCCTTCAGTGTGAATCTACAGTTTTCATAGTCATGAAAATTAAGAAAACTCTTTGAATGAGAAGGTGTGTCCAAACTTTTGGTCTGTACTGTATATCTATATTTAATATATATTAACTTTCAGTAACAAAAATGACAGTTGTAACTTGGTGATTCTTTTATACATTTTTCAAGGAGCTTTACTACTGCTGTAAGCAAAAAACATGTGGCTAAATGCTACGCTAACTGAGCTTCAGTTTGTGCTGATTGATTCAAATATTGATGAGCTGGTGGTCTTGTGAATGAATGACTCTTTGTTTTCATAGTCTTGTGAATGTCAAACCTCGCCAATTGAAACGACAGTCACGGCCTGCTGTTAGCATTGTGATTAGCAATTTATTCCATTGAGGAAATCATTATTGTTTAATTTACCTGAAAGACAGGTGTTTTTTTGCTTAATAGCCCCCAGCCGCTCATTTATTCATCAAGTGTGTTTATGTGAGTACTGACACAAATGACATGATGATAACACAGCTGTGCTTAAATTCTGAGGCATGGTAATAATCAGGATAATGCTACCTAATCTCTCTCGTTCTCTCTCTTTCAGTCCCCTCACTTTGCGTAGTATTGCATACTGCATGTGTTACAGACTGGAATAAGGGAACATAGTAGGAGGACAGACGTCACATTCAGTCAGATGTAGGAGCCAGGAGATACGCAGACACCCACTGACTCTTTTCTGCTGTCTGCTTCTATAGGCGTGCGTGGAGGTTTCAGCTGAGCGCCTGTGATGTCACAGTGTGGTGGTGGTGAGGTTTGGCCCTTTTGAAATGTGTGTAAAAGGAAGAGAAACTAGTGTGGTTTCAGCTCGCGTCACGGCACTGTTTCAGCCCCCAAACAAACACAAACTCACATATTCAGATTCAAAACATTCACATGAATTGCCTATTTTCAAAGCACAGGCCAGAACACAGAAAACGTGAACTCTAAAATTGTTACTTTTAAATAACAAACAAACAAAAATCCTTTAAATAAACTTACAATAGAAAAAGTATTATCTTAAACCTTTAATACATATGGAATCCTCAAGGAGACATGGTGATAGAAAGAAATATAATATGCGAGAAAAAAATCTTTAAATTATTTATTATTCGCTCACAAATATTTACATTATTGCCTTCTCCTTTGTGTTTACTCACAAAACATTAGCATTCTCTCGCTTAACTATTGCATTCCACTTAAAAAACTTTGCATTCAGTTGCAAAACCTTTGCATTCTCTCGCTACACTATTGCATTCCGCAGAGAAACATAGCATTCTTTTGCTAAATTATTGCATTCCCCCACTAAACTTTGCGTTTAAAAGCAAAACTTTTGCATTCTCTCGCTTAACTATTGCATTTCCCTAAGAAACTTTGAGTTTAAATGCAAAACTTTTGCATTCTCTCGCTATACTATTGCGTTCCCCAGAGAAACATAGCATTCTTTTGCAAAACTATTGCATTCCCCTAATAAACTGTTTCCTCGCAAAACATTTGCGTTTTCTCGCTTAACTATTGCATTCCCCTAAGAAACTTTGCGTTTAAATGCAAAACTTTTGCATTCTCTCGCTATACTATTGAGTTCCCCAGAGAAACATAGCATTCTTTTGCAAAACTATTGCATTCCCCTAATAAACTTTGCGTTTAAATGCAAAACTTTTGCATTCTCTCGCTTAACTATTGCATTCCCCTAATAAACTTTGCGTTTAAATGCAAAACTTTAGCATTTTCTCACTACACTGTTGTGTTTCCCCAGTAAACTTTTACTCCCAAAACATTTGCGTTTTCTCGCTAAACAAGTGCATTCGCCTAAGAAACTTTGCGTTTAAATGCAAAACGTAACAATTGCATTCCCCTAATAAACTTTGCGTTTAAATGCAAAACTTTTGCATTCTCTCGCTTAACTATTGCATTCCCCTAATAAACTTTGCGTTTAAATGCAAAACTTTAGCATTTTCTCACTACACTGTTGTGTTTCCCCAGTAAACTTTTACTCCCAGAAAACATTTGCGTTTTCTCGCTAAACAAGTGCATTCGCCTAAGAAACTTTGCGTTTAAATGCAAAACGTAACAATTGCATTCCCCTAAGAAACTTTGTATTTAAATGGAAAAATTAACTATTGCATTCCCCTAAGAAAATGTGCATCCTCTCACAAAACATTTGCGTTCTATATCTACAGTACACTATTGTGTAGAATGAATTTTGATTCAGAAAATAAAAACGTGCCCATCATAGAAGAGTTGAATTCAAGTCATTGTATATTGGAATCAATTAATAGTTCTGAACAAATAAATCATTGTCACGTCACTGACCTAAAAGTCAGTCTTCAGATGTTAAATGACCAGACAAGCTCTAGAAGCCAATTTGCTGATAGGACAGGGGGACATTGTGTTCTGTTTCCTGACAAGGCCTCCGTCTGTCTTAAGCTTTCAAGGTTCCTGTCTTACCTCAGGATACACACACACAAGCATGATGCTGACATGCAGACAGCTAGCCTTTCCACTGTTTCTCTTGAACTCTAGCATTCTGTCACTCCATCCATCAGTCTTTCGCTCAGTGTGTCTGTTTTATGATTTTTTTTTTATGACTATTTTATGTTTCTAGTCTAGTCTAGTTTCAAGTCTATATCCACATTCCTCTCATAATACCAGTGATCCTCAGTGCTTGGTGGCACCTCATCTACTGTGCGAATGTTTCAGTGCTGATAAATTACGTTTTTCTTTCTAACAGTGGGTATTTTTGGGGCACTGAAGCAGAAGGACATTAAAAATGGAAATGGACACTGGCAGCCTTGATCTCCTGCTCTGTTTCTCTCTCTCTCTCTCTCTCTCTCTCTCTCTCTCTCTCTCTCTTTCTTTTACATGTTAGAGTTTGTGAACTGAAAGGGCATGTGGGTATAAACTATAAGCATTTAAAGGGATAATTTGCCAAGACGTGAAAATCCTGACATCATCTCACTCACCTTCATATTGTTCCAAACCTGTATGACCTTCTTTCGTTTTATTTACGTGATCATCTTCTAAGAAATTAGTCATTACAGTACGTGTATGTATATTTTGGATGGGTGACTGTGCGTTGTTTCCCATCACAGGTGGCAGCAGGTGTGTTAGATGGGCATTGTGGGCAATGATTCTTATCAGCTGGTAATGAATCGAAGCATCACCCAGTCAATAGTGACATTAGTCGCTCTGGTTTATATCTGTTCCAGGAAGCACAATCTTTTTGTACTTTGAAGTTTATTTAGAAACACCCAGCGAGAGAGAGAGAGAGAGAAAGCAATGTTTTCTAAAAAGCAACCTTGTTTGTGTGTGTGCACTTGGAAGCACAGAACAAACTGCAACAATGGAAAATAGCCTGCGGTGTTCACTGAGTGGAAATAAACCCATGTGCTCGAGTTCTTGTTTCTTCAAAGACGAGCTTGTGAAAGCACGGCAATAAAAACGTGCAGTATAATAGAGGTGATTTTGCAATACTTGTTGCAATAGTGTGGCTTTGTAAAAACAGCAGGTCATTCAAATCTTTCTTTCTTTCTTTCTTTCTTTCTTTCTTTCTTTCAAGCGTACTACCACAGTCTGCGATACTTTTCTCTCCAGCACCATTCCACCGCTGTGATCTTCCCTGGATGTACTCTGTTTAATTGTTCCAGGCATATAATGCCATATAGTTTGTGAATGAGGTGTGGTCTAAAATGAACTTAATTTGCATAGAAATAAGGTGGGTCATCAATTCATACATACACTTCCATTAAAAACTTGGGGGTTGGTAATGTGTTTTTATCATGGTGTTGAAAGAATGCTCTTATGCTCTCTTATACCTTATGTTTGAAATCAAAATATTTTGTATCATTATGTCTTCACTGTCACTTTTGACCAACGTAACGCGTCCTTGCTGAATAAAGGTATTGACTTCTCTCTCCTGAACTTTTAAACGTCATGTGGAAAGACTTGAATACACCTCCTCTATAATGAGGAGGATTTTAATTTCTGTATTACAATTCATCTTGTTCTTTGGGCATAACTGGAAATGAAATGATAAAGAGTTGTTAATTAAACCATGCCACATTTTTCAGAAGAAACGTTCAGTGATACATTCTCTGTACAAAACGTGACTGCTCATCTTCCCAGAACAGGTGGGAAACATTACTTACCTCAATTTTGAGTGGGGTGGAAAACCCTTATCATTAACACACACACACACACACACACACACACACACACACACACACACACAGATGAGGTATAACTGATGACATCTCCTGGCTTTGTTAATGAGTTCAGTGGTTCATCTCCTCGCCTGAAGTTACATCTACTAACTACTCTTCCTGTGTAATCCAGTGTTTCAGTCCTGTCTGTTTTTTTCCTGACTCTCCTCATTTCTGGAATCCTGTCCTGGCTCTGACCCAGGGATGTTTGACTTTACATTGTTTGCCAATCTTTGAATATGTTTGAAATGGTCGCTGTCATGTAACTTGAGGAGGCTTGACCTCTATAACGTGTGTGTGTGTGTGTGTGTGTGTGTGTTGAGGGGTGTGGGGTTAATTTAGCTCTTGGAAAGGAGATCGCAAATCCCAAATATACTATGTTTGCAGGAGAACATCTGCTCCTCGTTTCTTCCTTCCCTTCTTGTTTTTATTCCTTCTTCTGGCCCACACTCACAATCTGTCTCATCCACCAGAGTCTTATTTCTCTCGACTCAAATGTTGTGTCAAATTATGCTTTCTTCTCTCATGTGTCTGTTCATTTAGCTTTATTTTGATCTCTTTGCCATCTCGACATGAAGTTAGGATAGATCAACATTATAGTCCATTATTGTAAAACATTTTCGTAATCAGTATTTTTCCCTGCTTTCCAGTAAAAATATCTGAACATTATTAATCTTTAGCAGTTTTGCTTCGATTGCTTTTTTGTTTAGTTTTCTTACCCCACTCATAAGTAAAACTATATTTAATGAGGACTGTGCTTAAAACAAGAAACAACTATTTGCCAGAGGGGTATTCAAAATAAACTTCATTAAAGGGCAACGAATGGTCATTATCTCAAAAATAGATCCTCACCCATGCATCAGAAGGGGTCTTGTTTCATCCGTTTTTCTTTTTTTACGATAATGACTGGCTTGCTGCACATATTAAAAGGCTAGTTAAGAATATATAAATAATTGGCCATATTGAATTGAGTTTAAATTGTCATGTGAGAAGAAACAGATTATAGCGAGATCTGAAACTATAGCGCAACAGGCAAATATACAGTTTTGTGATCATTGTATCATTATGTTCATTGAAAATCTGGATGAACTTACAGTTGTTGGTTGCCAAAAATTCACTGTATAGTGTCAGGATCTTGGCAAGGAGGAACTCAGGTGCAGACAGGATTTACAACACAAACAGGTTTATTCACAAAAAGGGGAAAATAAAAACCCACGAGGGGGAAAACAAGGACTAGGGCAGATACAAAAAAATAACTAAACAGGACTGATAAGGCAAGATAAACAAAGACTCAAAACTAGAGAACACTGACTACAAATAAACACTCACGGTATACAGGACACAGTATCTTAAAGGGGTTACCAGGGTATTATCACGAATCACAATCCTTAGGGAACAAATCTCAATGAACCGACGCAAGACAGAGCACACTAGGAAAGCTAAATAGGGGGAACAATCAAGACACGACAGGTGGCACAGATGGGACAATCAAGACACGACTAGGTTAACAAGGGGGGCGGGGCAAGGGAACGAGACAACACAAGCACATGGCCCAAAGGCAAGGCCATGTGCTTGTACACAAAACACGGGTCTGTCATGATCCTGCCTCAAGACTAGGAAAAATCAAGGACACGAGGGCAGAATCATGACAGAACCCCTCCCTTAAGGAGCGGCTTCCAGACGCTCCTCAAGGGAACAAACACGAGACATGACTGACTGGGACACCGACACAAACCAACAAGACATGACAAATAATAACAAAGGCAGACATGAATACACGACGGCAGGGTTAGGGTGACAAATCAAAAAAAACAAACAGGGAAGGGGAGGAGGCGGGACCACAAAGTTCATGGGGGACAGACCAGGGTGGGTGGGTGGTGCAGGAATCTTAGGAGGACAGGACGAAGGCTGACGACGGGGGGGTACGGGCAGGTCTGGGTGGTGAGGGGCGGGGAGGGGTCTCGGGACAACTGACAGGGGACATGATAGGAGCAGACAAGGGACGCGGGGCAACACTTACGGGACGCGGGGCAAGACTTACGGGACGCAGGGAGACGACAGCTGGACACGGGGGGACAACATCTACTGGACAACAACATCTACTGGACACGGGACAACAACGGGACACGGGGCAACATCTACTGGACACGGGGGGACATCAGGACACGGGGCCACATCAACAGGATACATGACTACATCAGCAGGACACGGGGCAACACTTACGGGACACGGGGAGACGACATCTACGGGACACGGGGAGACGACAGCAGGACACTCGGGATTTCTGGGGACAGGGTCTGAGGACAAGACAGGACTGACGGGGACTTCTAGGATACGGACAAGACTAGACAAATAATCTGAAAAGGCTTTAGCCGCTAAGACAATTGGCATCTCCTTACGAGATGAGACACACTGAACTAAAGTCTTTGCTGCAGAGTCGGCCGCGGCACTCTCCTGCGCTCTCACGACTGCCGACTTGCATACTGCCCTCTTCTTTGCCGGCTCGGCCACGCCAGCGCTCACCGCTGCTGGCTCGGGCACGCCAGCTCTCTCCGCTGCTGGCACGGGCACGCCAGCTCTCACCGCTGCTGGCACGGGCACGCCAGCTCTCACCGCTGCTGGCACGGGCACGCCAGCTCTCACCGCTGCTGGCTCGGGCACGCCAGCGCTCTCCGCTGCTGGCTCGGGCACGCCAGCGCTCTCCGCTGCTGGCTCGGGCACGCCAGCGCTCTCCGCTGCTGGCTCGGGCACGCCCACCGCTCTCCGCTGCTGGCTCGGGCACGCCCACCGCTCTCCGCTGCTGGCTCGGGCACGCCCACCGCTCTCCGCTGCTGGGTCGGGCACGCTCACCGCTGCTGGGTCGGGCACGCTCACCGCTGCTGGGTCGGGCACGCCAGCGCTCTCCGCTGCTGGCACGGGAGGAGACAGGGTCACAGGACCGGCAGGCCCCCCTCTTCCTCCTCTTCCTCCTTGGGCGCGGTGCAGAGGCCACAGCTGGGTCAGAGGCGGGTTGGGGGAGTTTGGTCTCGGGCAGGGCAGTCTCGGACGCCGAAGACTCAGAAGTTGACTCCCATGAAAACCGTCTCCCTCGTTTCATGGGGAGACTGCTGGCTGTGGAGGGCACCACAGGACTCTGGGAGGGGCTTGCCTGATCCCCCAGGGTTGCCACGGCCAGGACACGACCCTCAGGGATCGTTGGCAGCTGGGTAGGTGGAGGGGACCTCTGGGGCTCCTCCTCTCGCCCGCTCGCTCCGGAACGACCTCCCCTGGTCCCCCGGAACACCACAAGGCGAGAGCCCTCAAAACAATCTCGCTGGCTGGCTGATGCCATCCAGCATTGCCTCCTGTCTGCTGAGTTCCTTCGTGGTCGGTTCATTCTGTCAGGATCTTGGCAAGGAGGAACTCAGGTGCAGACAGGATTTACAACACAAACAGGTTTATTCACAAAAAGGGGAAAATAAAAACCCACGAGGGGGAAAACAAGGACTAGGGCAGACACAAAAAATAACTAAACAGGACTGATAAGGCAAGATAAACAAAGACTCAAAACTAGAGAACACTGACTACAAATAAACACTCACGGTATACAGGACACAGTATCTTAAAGTGGTTACCAGGGTATTATCACGAATCACAATCCTTAGGGAACAAATCTCAATGAACCGACGCAAGACAGAGCACACTAGGAAAGCTAAATAGGGGGAACAATCAAGACACGACAGGTGGCACAGATGGGACAATCAAGACACGACTAGGTTAACAAGGGGGGCGGGGCAAGGGAACGAGACAACACAAGCACATGGCCCAAAGGCAAGGCCATGTGCTTGTACACAAAACACGGGTCTGTCATGATCCTGCCTCAAGACTAGGAAAAATCAAGGACACGAGGGCAGAATCATGACAGTATAGGCTACAAATGAATTACATTTCAGGCATAACAGGATGCATTTTGGTGACTGCATATGTGTAGAGTTTCTGAAATATCAGCCTTAACTGATAACAATCAATAAATCAGTCAATCAAAATGTTTGTGTAAATTGATTTTTTTTTTCTTTACTGTAAAAGTACATATAGGTTATTGTCCTGTTAAATCAAATATCATTTATTTACCCCCACCCCCCCCCCCCCCCCCCCCCAAAAAAAAAAAAAGATTATTAAAGATTATGAAAAGGGATAAAGTCCTTTGCATTGTTACAAATTTTTTTTTTTCTTTTTATTATTATTCTTTTTATTTATTTATTTACAAAAAGAGCATAAGAACAAATATCATAAATTATTGATCCTTGCTATAAATATTTCAAAATATTATCAGTGTATATATAAAATAAATAACAATTTAAATTAATATGTTTACTCAAGAAGGATTCATTAAATTAATTAAAAGTGACAGTAACAGTGACATCTTTTTAATGTTACAAACAAAAATCTAAAATTCAGCTTTACATCACAGGAATAAATTACACTTTAAAATATATTAAAATACAAAAAGTCATTTCAAATTGTAATAATATTTCACAATATTACTGTTTATTTCTGAACTTTTGAACAGTATTATATATTACATGAGCTTAACCAATTAGCAGAGTTTTACCATTATATATATATATATATATATATATATATATATATATATATATATATATATATATATATATATATATATATATATATATATATATATGAAGAGTTCAGATGCAAAAACCTCTAAATGCCATCTGAAATTTTCATCCAAAAGTAGGATTTTTTTTTTCAGGCTCCTATATTTATGTTCAGTTATTTCACTTTAATAGCCCGGAAAAGGACCTGCACATTGCCATTAAAGTAAAATGACTCAACCTAAGCATAGGAGCTTAAAAAAAATCATTGTATATATATATATATATATATATATACAGTATATATATACAGTATATATATATATATATATATATATATATATATATATATATATATATGTATGAATATGTGTGTGTGTTCAGTGTAGCAGTGAGTGTCCTGCTTTGGCTCCAGACTGTGCTGAAGGCAGGGTGTGAGGCTTGGTGCCAGTATGCCAGCTCTATGGTGGGCATCGTGCCAGAGCCATGAATCACTCACTGTCATCCTGCTGGCCTGATGGACAGAGCGAAGGAAAGGAGAGGCATTTTTTGCCTTCTTTCTTTTTCTTTCTTTGTATATGTGTGTGTGAACAAGAAGAGATGCTTTATACCCTGGCGCGGAACAGTTAGTAAGGGACACAGACTGTGGGCATCACCAGAGGGGCAATCAGAGATGGCACGCATCTCCCACTGTAGCAAGAAACATGCCAGGACACACATGCACACACACTGACACACATTCACTGCCTACAGTCTTCAAAAAAGCACAAATGCACACACACAAACACTAACATTAAATTATAAGACTAAACTGGATGTATTCCCCAGAGAATGCACCTCATAAATCAGATTTTTTTTGTATGGTATGGTCACATCTAGGGCAGGGGGTCTGAAATGACTTGGGGGCAACTAGCCAGTTGGTGTTCTTCTCCATTCTCTATATAGTACACCTACTGTATGGCATTCACTACATAAGAAATAGTGAGTGTGTGTACAAGGGAGTAGTTTTGGAGTCACTGATGGTATTGGCACACCTGCATAACAAATTTCATGCTTTGGGCCTGTTAAAAGCATATGGAACAAACACATTTTTCTTTAAGAATCCTTTAAGAGAGAGAACTGTGGGATACTATTGAGTGCCAAACCATAATGCAGAGAGTAAAAACGGATTTGTTAGTAAGATTTAAGAATATAGTGTGAAGTTAATATATTTTCTATTGTTGATTTTCATATTAATTACCATTTTTATTTGAAAAATCTCGAAACTATTTATACTCCTACTTTAAAGGTCCCGTTATTCACGCTTTTTTGAAGCTTTGATTGTGTTTACAGTGTGCAATATAACATGTGTCCATGATTCGCGTGTAAAAAAACAGTATTTTTCACACAATTCACCTATCTGTATTCCGCTGTTTTCACTGTCATAAAAACGGGCTGATGACTTCCTTGTTCTATAAAGTCCCTCCTTCAGAAATACGTAACGAGTTCTGATTGGGCCAGCGGTTCCTGTGTTGTGATTCGACACCAGCTTAGAGCAGGCTGACCTCCTGGTAACACGATTGGACTAGTTTTGAGAAGCAAGTGGGCAGGAGCATGTGCTGGAGATGTATTTATAATCACAGGAGCGTTTTTACTGACGAGATGTGCATGAAAATCGCATTCGTTTTTTTTTTTTTGCACAGCCCTAACATCTAGTTAACAAAGCTAAACAGCGTTGCCCTTTGTGCAAAAAGACCACGCCCCCCTTTTTGTGAATTCATGTGGGTGGAGATTAGTCAAAAAACAGTTTTAGTGACGTCATCATTACTGCAGGAACTAGAGGGCTGTAGTCCAAACGGGTCGTTTTTTGTAGGCGAATTCTGTTAAATTAAATATCTCGCTTGGCATTGAACTTTGAGCTTTAGAATTTTACAGATATTATTTATACTCTAACAACAACATTACACACTAACTAAAGTTTAAAACATGGAGTCACAAAGAAGGGGACCTTTAAATTACATTTCAATCCAGTGTCAATCTATTACGCAGTGCCAGTGTTGTCTACATTGCTTTTCAGCATATGCAGTCTCATGGCAAAAGAAATAATATTTTATCCATGTTTGCGGTCAAATTTCAATGTTAGGATAAAAAGTCTGTGTGCTGGGTGGCCTTTGTTATTTTAGTACTATTTACATACTATTATTTATAGCATTTATGAATGTTTTGAATTAGCTTTCATTTTTATATTTGCTGTTTATTTATCTATTTCATTTATATATATATATATATATATATATATATATATATATATATATAAAGAAACTAATAAAAATCCCCAAAACACATAACAAAATGAATCATCTTATCTAATTTTCTAGTATTTATATTTAATTTTATTTCAGCTTTCTTTAAATTAATTCTTAAGGATCAATAATAATTTTTTTTATTCACAAATGTGTAATATATCAAATTGGAAAGTGCCCACACAATTTATATCATCAGCTGAGAGAGTATTAAATCCACACATTTTAAATGAACTATGCCTAAATTCATTCAAAATGCAGAGCTTATTTTATAGATATCTCATTGGAAAATCCGGCCCTAGCTTTAGGGCAAACATTGTTTTTATCCAAACTTCATTAGCTTTGTGCAAACCCTCAAAACTGTTTTCATGAATCTAAAAATGGTGTGAGGTTTATATGTCAGTCATTTCTGTCTGACTTTAGTTGGCTCTGTTTTGCAGAGTCTTGAGTCTGCAGAGTCTTGGCATGGTTCAGGCTGTTTGGAGCTTGGAGACCATATCTAAACTACTAATGAATCCTGAATGCATGGGCTCGTGTTGAATCGTGTTGCTTGGTTTCAGAAGCTCACCATTTTTATTATGTTCTCAAAAGTGTTGACAGGCGATGGAGGTGAACCGGGGTGTGCACTGAAGGAGTCAGCGGTGTTATGGTCAAACATCTGTTAGAGTACAGACCCCTCACAGAGATCAGGTTAGCATGCATACTGGCAGGAAAACACCAGATTTCATTGAAGGTGACTTTGGTACTACACAAGACCTGATACCATTCCAAACATGTAATTAAACCATGTAATGGCCAACTGCAGAACGTGGTCAAACTCCAGGCTCAGATTCAACAGAGCAGGTTCAGGCCTCATACTCTTACAAAAGGGGCCAAAACTGAAGTGCATTTGCACATTTGTGTCCTTTGAAAGTTCATAACTGTTTTTTTTTTTCTTTGTTGGCTGAATGAAATGGGCCATTCATAATGTGATCACCTAGAGCAGAGATGTGAAATACATTACGGCCTAAGGCTGTATTTAAACTTTCAAAATGTTAAATTGTTTGGTGCTAAACAAGGTTTATTTCCTCTCCCCTCCCCCCAAGGGGTCTCTTCGTACTTTTGGGTCTAAACTCTTTAACCCCTTTGGATTTAACTTTAAAAAAATTGCTTTCATACCAACATTTTTAACTATAATACCACTTTCACACTAACTAAACAAAGAAAACTGTGAAATATTTTTTTTTTTTTGAAGAAAGTCAGTAATAGTACAAGAAGTATTGTGTTGAATTGTTGTTAAAAGAGTTGTCTCTCATGTTCACCAAGGCTGAATTTATTTAATTCGAAATACAGTAAAAACGGTTGTATTGTGAAATATGATTATAATTTAAAATAGCTAATAATTTCTATTTTAATGTATTTTAAAATGTGATTAATTTATGTGATGGTAAAGCTGAATTTTTACAACATTGCTGCTCAAGAAACATTTTATTATTATCAGTGTTGAAAACAGTTATACTCAAAAAAAATTGTGGAAACCATGAAAAAATTTTCATTTTAGGGTTCAATAATTAATAGTATGTTCAAAAGAACATCATTTATTTGAAATAAACAAAATTGAAATACATTTGTAACTTTATGAATGTCTTTATTGCAATTGTGATTAATGCATCATTGCAGAAAAAAATTCATTAATTTATAATTAATTTATGTTAAAAGTAAATGTTACTGACCCCCAACTTTTATATATAATTATAAAATGTATAAATGAAGAGGGGCAAGAATGTAATTCACAATAACGCATTTACACATGCTCTGCAATGGAATCACTACGGAATCACCATGGAATCACTATGGAATCACAATGGGATCACCATGGAATCACTATGGAATCACTATGGAATCACAATGGAATCAATATGGAATCACCATGGAATCACAATGGAATCACTATGGAATCACAATGGGATCACCATGGAATCACTATGGAATCACTATGGAATCACAATGGAATCAATATGGAATCACTATGGAATCACTATGGAATCACAATGGAATCACTATGGAATCACTATGGAATCACTATGGAATCACAATGGAATCACTATGGAATCACAATGGGATCACCATGGAATCACTATGGAATCACTATGGAATCACAATGGAATCAATATGGAATCACCATGGAATCACAATGGAATCACTATGGAATCACAATGGGATCACCATGGAATCACTATGGAATCACAATGGGATCACCATGGAATCACTATGGAATCACTATGGAATCACAATGGAATCACTATGGAATCACAATGGGATCACCATGGAATCACTATGGAATCACTATGGAATCACAATGGAATCAATATGGAATCACCATGGAATCACTATGGAATCACTATGGAATCACCATGGGATCACAATGGAATCAATATGGGATCACCTTGGAATCACAATGGAATCACTATGGAATCACAATGGAATCACCATGGAATCACCATGGAATAACCATGGAATCACAATGGAATCACTATGGAATCACTATGGAATCACAATGGGATCACCATGGAATCACTATGGAATCACAATGGAATCACTATGGAATCATTTTGGAATCACTATGGGATCACTATGGGATGACCATGGAATCACTATGGAATCACAATGGAATCACAATGGGATCACAATGGGATCACTATGGAATCACTATGGAATCATAGTGCATGTGCACACCTCATGTCCTTCACTCACAATGGAATGCAGATCTACTTCATTCTGAAACGCAAAGCTGAAGTTCCTGAGTCACAAGCTGCTCAGAATTGCAATCAGCCTGACTTCCCAGAAGATAGCGCTTGAGCAGAAATGCTGGTTTTCCAGGAAGACCAACAGTGGTTATCACTGTTACATTTTCAAGCACATAATGAAGCTCATGGTGTGTGAATATTTCCTTTTCCCAATGCCTGGCCTTAACAGAGGACAATATATAGACATATATATATATATATATATATATATATATATATATATATATATATATATATATAACCTTAAAAATTAATGAAATAGTTCTCCCAGAGATGACCATTTGTTCACCCTCAGGTCATAGATAAGTTTATTTCACTGGAACAGAAATGAGAAGTATCACATCACTAGCTGCTTTCATTCTGACGGCACCCATTCACTACAGAGGATCCATTGGTGAGCAAGTGAAATAATGCTACATTTCTCCAAACCTCTTCCGATGAAGAAACAAACTCATCTACATCTTGGATGGCCTGAAGGTTGAAAACATTTTCAGCAAATTTTCATTTTGAGGTGAACTATTACTAGTACTATATTATTCCATCCATCTGGATTACACGGTTACACACAAACAGAATAATAAACTTAATGTGATGCATATTTGTCTGTCGTGCCTACATGAAACATGTAAGAAGCTAACAGTACATCATCAGGTTAGCTTAGATTTCAGCACATGCTTTAGTCTCTTTCTTACCCCCTCTCCTCTCATCTGTCCTTGCTGCAATGTAACAGGGTTCAAAGGTTATGAGCAAGAGAGTGGAAAGGTATTTTTGTGGGAACCGTAAACCACATGGTGAAGCTGTACCTAAACATCATCTGTCTGTGACATTAGAGGACCCCAGGGAAAGAATGTAAGCGTGTATTTGTGAGTCTGTGTGTGGTGGATATTCAGAATTCAACCTATATTTATATATATATGCATTGAAATACCTACAAGCAAATGTAAATGTGTGTGTGTGTGTTCAAGGGCAGATTGAAAGGTGAAGGGAGGACAAAAGAAAAAAAAAAATGTATGCCACCCACCAATTTTTGTCATTCTAGACACACACACATGTTTTAGCTTATCTCTCCTGTGGGTCTCAGGTCTTGATCCGAAAGAGTTGATTTAGAATATTCAGATCATATTATTCTCTCAGGCTCCAAAACACAAACGTGTACTAAAATAGAATCATTCTGTTGCTCATCTGTCTGTGAGAGTTTAGTTTTGTCTTTCAATTCATTTACTGTAGAAAGAACAATGTTATATGCCTTCCTTAGAAAAGGGATATCAAGTCTATGAATGTGAAGCACTGTCTATTTTACTTTTATTTTTGCATTACTACAAATCCAGACCTGATGCATCTGCATTGTTTTCATCATCATGTGTGGAATATTGTTTTAGCTTCCAATGTTGTGAGTATTTTCTGGTAAATATTTCCCACCCAATGTGTCCTTGTTTGACTTGAAAAATCCAGGTCACCTTAACAGAATCCTCATCTTTGGTGTCACTGAGGAGCCTCAGAACAGCCTCTGCAAATTCCAGTCTGCAACCGTGCTCACAGACTCAGGATAAAACAACATAAAGCTCAAGAAACTAGCAGAAGCATGCCACCACTCTCTGCCATGTTAAAATGGAAAATGCAGTTGGGGAGCTGCCACTGTTTACTGTGCTAAGCCCAGAGAATGCAGACAGCACTGCAGGATGAGGCTGAATATACGGGTGTGCGTGCTCCGCTCTTTCCGAAACCAGCCGAAAACTGAGGATAAGGCTCATGAAGGAAGGAATATTTTCTGTAAGAGTGGAAAGATTTCTGGAGTCCTGGTTTGATGTTAATTTGTACAGAGCTCTTCACAGTAGGGCTTTTCTTTCAAAGGATGATTTGCACTCTTATCAAGCTTTCTTTTCTTTTGTTTTGAGCAGATGCTTAACATAATAAAGTATTAGCACAGTTGCTACTTTGTGTACAGAAGTCATGTCACTAAGTCAAACATCAACATGCACATTCACATTTCATTCTTTCTCACACGTTGAGAGATTTGGCAGTGTGCCGCTTTCCCTTTTCCCCGTTCTGTCAGTCTTTATCAGGTCTTTAGAGCTTCAAAAGGTCCCTCAGCTTTCGTTCAGTGTCACCGCAGTTGACCTGGCCTGTATTGCATGCTGTGTACATTTGCTTACAGACCCATTTCTGTGCCTGCAAATAATATGCAAAGATGGACAGATGTTTTTTTTTTTTTTTTGGATACCACACACAGACTGTTCCTATTATTATCACACCTGCCTCTGTGACAGCTGTAGTCTCTGTAAATAGAATATGTTGTGTAAAATCCAAGTGAGGACTAGCTTGTCTTTATCTGATTAACCATCTACTGTGCTGTTACAAGAAATATCAGCACTTTTGAAGCACTGCCTGTCCAGTCACATTAATATTATGTATAATATTAACATATTAACATAGCAAGACAGCAAGAAGATGAGAACAAGATAAACTGAAAAAAAGAGGAAAAAAAACAAACATTGGAACCGAAAAGCTGGTTACAGAGACTAAATAAATCCCACCAACAGAGCAGCACTGGAGTACAGATGGGGAGCAGGTCTGGAAAACCCACTGACCTCAGGAGAAAGAGAGTTTGAGAAGTGAACAGATAGCTTTATTGTCCTCCAATAGTTTCATCATTAAATTAATCAGCTTACTCAAGGATGCATCTCCATGCTGACTGTCATAATGAGTATTGACTATTGTTTTCAGAATCCACTGGACTCGTGCTGAACCAAGCGAGGGGCTCTGAAATGAGCCACGGCAGCAGGGGCGTCACTAGTGTTGGGGAAGGGTAACAGAGTGCACAGGGCCCAGAGTTCTGGGGGGCCCGCAATCACCTACTGGCCATTGAGAGCACCGGGACATTCCAGTCAGTTAGTGGGCCAATCGCTGAAACCCTGATATATAAGACGCTGTTTTTAAATTACAGAGCATGCAAAACCGCATAAAGCTAATACTCCAAAAGTGTAGCTCAAGTGGTAGAGCATTGCATTAACAAGCGCAAGGTTGGAGGTTCGAATCCCGGGGAACACATGATAGGAGAAAAATTTAAGCCTGAACGCAATGTAAGTCGCTTTGGATAAAAGAATCTGCTAAATGCATAAATTTAATTAATTTTTTTTTTATTATTTATATAAATTAGGTGTTTCTTATTTACAAATTCTTTGAAAAAGATTTTCACTTAAAAATTCAAATAACATCATGCCATTCCAAACCTGTATGAATTTCTTTCTTCTGTGGAACATACTGTAACTTGAGAAATGTAAGAAATTTGTGTCAATATGGTACAAATTAAGGCTAACCAAAAATGACTTGGCGACATTCTACAAAATCTTCTTTTGTGTTCAACAGAAGAAAGTCATTTGGAACGACATGAGAGTGAGGAAATGATGACAGGATCTATTAGCAGTAACTTTCCAGCAGTCTAGCTCAAAACCAATGCTTTACTGTCAAGTGCTTTTATAATTTTTTTTTTTTTTTTTGCATTTGTCGTGAATTCAGTAATATCTATCAGTATGCATATCTGTCCTGTTTTATGTATTCATTTATTTATTCCATCTGAAGGCCATATGACCCATCAAAACATTCAAGGAGCAATTTGTCCTGCGTAAAAAAAAAAAAAAAAACCTGAACTTTACTGAACTCTAAGCAAAAAAAACGTCTTTCTTGAGAAAGGGAGCGCGAGGCTTCGTTCTCAAACTTTGCAAGCGCTGTGAACCCTGGGGGAATGAAACCTGGCAAATGAACCAGAACCCTCTGCAAGCCTTTTATACTGCAACCATAAACTCTTTATATCGCTCTTCACTGCCATTGTTTTTTTTTTTTCAGTCACATTTTTCCTGCACGTGCAACCAGTGAGCTATCATGTTTTTGTTTTTCTTTTGGTTCCTCTAAGAATTTACATGTACTGCCTTTACATGAATGTGGAGCGTACTGTATGTGTCGGACAGCGAGAGAGAGAGAGAGAGAGAGAGAGACCGAGACCTAGAGAAAGTGCCTGCGGGTCGCCCAGCCCAGGGGCGGTGGAGATCTGTAAGCAAAAACAGCGCTGTTGCTACGATACGCTCAAAATATAAACAAAGGCACAACCCTGCGAGCCGAACAAGGGCTGTTTCACTTGGAGTCTCGCTCAAGTTTGGAAAAGATCATTGTGAGAGGTGATGAGAGCGGGGCGAGGGAGGGAGAGCACTGTTCTCTGTGTCTTCTGCAGGAGGATGTTGTCAGCCTGTGGCCGCTCGCAGGTGTTTGCTGAGGAAATGCCTCAACTGCTGCATGGCCTTAATGCTGGACCCAGTTCATGAGAAACCCAGCTGTCAATCAAGTCTCCCAGCCAACATACCCTTACGAAATTACATGAAAGGACCGTGTTATTACCATAGAAAGATCCCACGGAAAACATTCAGCGATGGACACTTTCATTTGGAAACTTAAGACATGGTCATTCTGTGAAGTACCTTACAGTACCATGATGTACAGATATGATAACCGAACAGTTTCATGGTATCCGTTACAAAAAGGAGGCTACATTAAAATGCCATGATGTATGATATGATAATCAAACATTATCATGGTATCCGTTTTAAAATACGATCTAAAATATGGCATTAGAGTGGTGTTTTTTTAAAGGTGTATACAATAAGTAAACAAAACCATCATAGGAAGTTAATACTGTAATATTATTTTAGTTTATGAATATGGTAATCAAGCAGTGTCATTGCATTCCTTACAAAAAAGTGTCATGGTATTACGATTTAGATGTGTTTGGGCTCAGGCACGAAATGAACTCTGGAGATTTATGTGGGATTTTCCACTTTAATTTGTGCGTGTTTTTGTGCGTGTTTTTGTATCTGCCAGTCTTCTGCTCTCGTGGTCTGACTTTACGAGTGAAAGAGAGAGAGAGGACAGGAGAAGAGGAAGCAGCATCACAACATCTCTCTCTCTTTCTCTCTCTCTCTCTCTCTTTCTCTCTACATTATTGACTTGCAGAGGTACAGGAGTGTGGTTTTAATCTTGTGAACTATGGGGTTTTTCCCTTTTATTGCTTTTCACAGGCCTAAAGTCACACACACTGTGTATCCTTACTTTTATGTAAACCAATCCTGCATTTACTGGATCAAAAGCATACAATAAAAACAGAAATATTGTTCAATATTATTACAATTTAACCTGTTTTCTATTTTAATGTAATCATTTATTCCTGTGATGTAAAACTACATTTTCAGCATCATTCCTCCAGTCTTCAGTGTCACATGATCCTTCAGAAATCATTCCAATATGATGATTTGCCCTTCATTAATCATTTTTATCAATGTTATCAATGTAAATAATAAAAAATAAAAAAATACATATTTTTATGGATTTTGTTGTTGTTGAATATAAGGTTCAAAATTATTTATTTGACATAGAAAGTGTTCATGATGTAAAAGTCTAATGTAAAATTAATAGCAATTATTTATTTTTTTAACTGAATTTACAGTTTGGATCTTTTTTTCAATTTCCAATTTATCTCCAAACTATATCTACACATTAGATTTAAACTTTTAGTTCCTGGACACTTATTTACAGCAACTTACTGTGCATTAAAGATGTTCATTTAACCTGTATGTGTAATTAAACACACACACACACACACACACACAAGCTCATTTGCACATTCCTAGAATCTAACCAGATTAGAAACAATGTGTTCAAATATTTCCCTTATCTGTTCTTAGTTTACTTCTATTTAGCTTTAAAGAAATATTCTCGAAGCTTTAGAAACACCTGTGTGCATGAGACAGAGATAACCGATGGTTTCACTTGCTTTTTCTCAGGCTCCATATAACTCATTGTATCTCTAAACAAATGTCAGCAGAAAGTGTGTGTGTGTGTGTGTGTGTTCCAGGCTGTCTCTGAGTTTCAGGAAAACTGAAGTTCCTGTTCTCTCTCTCTCTCTCTTTGTCTTTTTCTCTGGGGGTTTCTGTGAGGGTCTGTTTAATTGTTAGTGCAGCCAGCCGTTCTGTGTGTGTGTCTAGGTTGGGGAGGTTTACTTAAGATAGCAGATCCAGAATCCAGCGATAAGAGCCGAATATATGACTAGAGTTGTGTTTGCTCAGCCTGGTTATGTGTGCGTGTCAGGCAGAGTGAGATCCATTCGTCTGACTGTGATTTTCACTGAGAAAAAACCAGATGCCTTTAAACAAAGCTGACCCTGTGTGTGTGTTTATTGGTTTTATAGTTGAAGTGTAACCCTTAGTGGTTCTGGAAATACCAGTCTCAGTTTAAGATGTATGATTATGGGCCCTGTATTCCTTTACTGTCCGTCATAAATATTAAAGCTTTAAATGATAACTATAGACTTTTTGATGAAAATATGTGGCGCTTGTGCAAAATTCACCACCATTCATGGTTTATTGTAAGCATATGCAATGTTTTGTCCATTTCTCATTTGACTTGCAAAAAAATCGCATTTGCTATGCTTGTTTCTGCTTCCATGATTGGTTAGAATCTTATTGATAACAACATCCATGCCAGCATACATGCAACAGATAGAATGAATTTCTAAATGCATTTTTATTTCATGCTCTAGGTAAATTGAAAGGTACAGGTATCTGCCATAAACTCCTAGCTCTGGGCCGTGTGTCCAGTGAGTTCTACACATGTATGCACACAAAGAATATTATCAGCATAACAATCTGATTCAAAAGTGGAATTAAAGTGAATCTGAAATCCCAAACTTTGAATTCCACTGTATTTGGCTATTTATATATAGATAAACATAATTTCTGATGACATTTTAGGGGAAATCTTGCTTCTTTTTAAGCTGTCACCACTGCCTGGAACTAAAAAATGACCTCCCCCCTGCAGTCCACTGAAACTAACCAGGTTCATTTAGAGTGTGGCTCTGGGTCACAGCTTTGAACTAGTTCTCTCTCTCTCTCTCACACACACACACACACACACACACAGTCAAGTCATTAGTCTTCCATGAAGTTGCTTTGTAAAATTCCAGGGTAGCTAATAAATAACCCATCCAGACTATTTCACAAGAACTTCAGCGGGGAATTTCCCTGATGCTGACCCTCACCTTAATAATCTCTCTCTCTCTCTCTCTCTCTCTCTCTCTCTCTCTCTCTCTCTCTCTTTCTCTCTCTCTCTCTCTTTCTCTCTCTCTCTCACACACACATGCTATGTAACAGCACAAACAACCCTCAAGCTTGTTCACAATGAGAATATCAATGAATGTTGCAGTTGAAGGAAGAGTTCTGTAGTCAGCACATAAACTGACACGCTGCTTGGACTGCCTCGACTTTTAAAACACATACAAGTCTGAGGTGGCTTCATATCCACAGGCTATCTAATTCCACAGCACATGAGGGATTGCGATGTCCACTGCGTCCACACACCCAGTCACAAATGATATGCAAAAACTGGGGTGCGTCTCCAGTCAGGCGGTGTGAAGATTTACACAAGTGAATTCATCATTACAGTGTGACTTCCAGCAGGTGTGGCCGCCCTCGCTCTGTACTTCATTCCCTGTAGTCGGCCCTTAAACACAACTTTCACACACAGTGTTTATCCCAGTAAACAGTCCATCGCAATCCATCGCCAAAAAATGAAAAAGTATGGTAGGCTATAGTTGTGGATGGATTTAAAAAATAGTATGTGTTTTATGATAATCTAATTCCACTTCCTTACTTCACTAAAAATTCAATGTCAAAAGTGCCTTTACTCAAAGAGCAGGAAAGAAAGGGAAAAAACTTTGTAGAAAACAGGAACTAGTGAGAAAAGAAGAGAAAGGACCGATCAAGAAGCTGAGAAGGGACAGAATTAGGGAAGGAGAGATGAAGCTTAGAGGCAACCATTAGTAAAGTGAGACACTTAAAATTGCTGTGATAACAACTGAGGACTTGTGCTGATTAAAGCCTGAAGCACTTTCATAATTAGCTAAGGATCTTCTCACAAAGAAGGAGACATGATCTTACCATGGTTCATGTCTTAGGGGCCAGGCCTGCACATGAACATACTCACATATGTGATGGATACACATTGCAATGATATTGAAAGGTGCACATAAACCAAGTCCAAAACTCCACTGTACACAAACACACGGGTTTCACTCACACGTGTACTCTTTAACTAGTTGAATCTTGTATGATAATAGCTCCATCTCCAGAAACCAGATGTGGTCCTCACTTTACACACACACAAACACACACACTCACGTAGTGTTGTCATCCTGATGCTGGATGTCCTGAGGCACTGTAAAACTGAACAGGACCTCCGCAGGTCTCTCCACCTCTGGTCTCTTCTCTGTTCTTGTATGTTGTTCTCCCAGTTCATCTGAGGGATGTTTTCCTCAGCTTTAGTGAGGTGTATGTTTATGTCTGCTGCAGTGTTTGATTTGATGTTTTTGGGCCAGATTGTGTTTGGCATTTGGCATTGATTTTAAAAATTGTTGCATATGGCTATAGAAACACTGTTCTGTGTAAAAAAAAAAAATTAAATTTGTTTTTAAACCTAAAAGCCCTAATAAATGGTACTATGGAGACATATGTGAAACACAATAAATAATACAATACTGTATCTCTACATATTAGAGCTGATAAAATGCCTATGATTCTGGTTCTGAGAAGAAAAAAAAAGATTATATAATGTTTATAGCATTTTTGATACTTATACATACCATACTTGATCAATACATTTATTTTAACCAAAAGCCAAATTGTTAATATAACTTAATTAAATAACTTAGAAAATGTTAATAAATTCTGCAGTCAGTAAAGCTAAACAGTATGTGTTCTGCACACCAACACTAATTAATGAATTACCTAATTGATACTATTTAAAGATAACTGTTTCTTTTCATTTTTCTATGGGAAGTGTCATTTGCTTTCTTAAACTGAACAAAACAAGTTTATACCTGAAGTCATAATTTTCGATTAGACCAATATATAAAAAAATGCATGTTAAATAAATGAGAATGTCAGTGCAGCTGCCTTTTTCATGCAATGAAAGTGAATGTTGACCATGGCGGTTTTTAGTGAATAATTTCATTTTCAGTCTGTCACACAAAACTACTGTATGGTTTCAGGAGACTAGAATATAGCACATTTACAGAATAACCTACTTTTATAATTCAGATTATGGTGCTTTTTCATTAGAACCACTGTCACAAAGAAAAGAGCAGCGTGAACATTCTTCCAAATTTCTCCTTTTGTGTTCACAGATGAAAGAAAACCACACAGACTTGCGATGGCGTGAAGGAAAATGATGATAGGCCTTTCAATTTTGGATGCATGACTCCTTTAATTGCAAATTTAGCAAAGAATGCTTTGAGTGTACAAATCAATAGAGCGCTGAAAGGATGGATGAAAAGCGAGTTTGAATGATAGCCCTGTGAAGGAGACCAAAGTCTGGCTAGTGTCTGTCAGGAATGTCAAAACAGATTCTGTCTGTATGTCACAAAATCCATGATTTCCAGACTCTTCAACCTCCAGCGCCTCGCCGGCCTCTTACAAGAGAAGAGTTCTGCTTGTCTAAAACATGTGAAACATGAAGAAAAACATGTTCATGCACTAAATATGTAAATGAGTGTTTTTATATGAGTCTCAAAGTACTAAACACATAAACAGGTTTTGGGACTAAAGGAAGACAGAGCCGACTCAACGTATTTTGACAGTTTTTCTTTCAACCTGCACAGTAATACCAGCTTCACATACTATGACATTTTCAAGCCATTCATATTACATCGTAAGACATTTGCCACTAAACCCTGTGAGGATGTTATGTGGATACATACAAAGACTCACGTATCCTTGACCTATATGACACATTGTTTCTACATTATATATTATTTGTATTTATATGTATTTTAACAAATAGATAGTGACATAATACATTTAACGCTAAAATGTTCAAACTGAACATGTATTTGTTTTCATTGAGCTCTCAGTATGCTAGCATAGTTCTAACTGGTTAAGAAAAGCTGTAATAAATCTACAACAGGCGATATAATTTACATTTACATTTAACTTTAAGGACAATTTCAAGGTCTGCCTAACGCTGGAACATGCTTAAGGAATTCAAAACGTTGGCCTCAAGGGGATAGTTCACAAAAAAAAAAAAAAAAAAAAAAAGAAAATTGAAAATTGCTGACAGATGATGACAGAAATTTAATTTTGGGGTGAAATATAAAAGTAGTTGATGAAAGTCTTTTTCAAATCTGTAAGCATAAATATTAGATATTGACTTAACTGTCAAAGAAAATAAAAAACATAAATAAAAAATGGTGTGCTAATCAGGCAACAACAGGTTAATCAATCACAAGAATGCATCAAGAAAACACAATCACTTTTATTATATAGCACTTTATTTGAGATTTACATTTCATAAAATGCATTTAAAAACGATGTTTTAAATATCTTTAAGACAGCTGACAGACAGTTAGCTTGCGCTAACTGAGCTAGCGACACCTGTGCATGAGCTTATGAAGCTGTCGCTTTGCAAAGGAGCTGCATGCTTAGCGTGAACTTGTTGCATTCATAAACATACCTGCTAGTCAGCCAGATCATAATTCACACTCATATCTCATCCTCTGTCAGTGTTTCTCTGCCACACACACTCTCAATCACTCGCTGTCAATAACATGAAGCAGTGAGATGAAGACAGAAACCTTTCGTCACGTTGCAGCCAGGCAGTGTGCCAACTGAAAGTGGCTCAAAGTCTTCACTCTCTTGTGGTTTTTGCATAAATGACTGCATTTCTTTGTTTCCTTAATGCAACACTTGCACTTGTTTGTGTGTTTTTATGGTATTTGATTCATCATTTGGCTAACAATTGATTATTCTTCTGCTTTTCTTTCTCAAACAACATAATACTGGTTTAGTGTTTCATGCATAGTCGAAAAACTATATCAAAAAGTGAATGTGAAAAGTTAAAGGAGAAGTTCAATTTGGAATGACACCGCTGTGAGTTAATAATGACACGATTTGGTGGACTGTTGCTTTAATGTAGAAGAAGCTAGAAACACATTTTGGAGTCTGTGTGAATCTTTTCGGCTCCTGCAGATGAAGTTTGTGAGGATTGTGGGAAAGGTGAAAGGTGAGGGAGCAGATAGTAAGGAAGGGAAGCGAGGGCATGTGTCCTGACCCTCAGAGATTCTGCCGAGGGACCAGAAACTAGATAAAACGATTGTATGTGTGAGCGGTTATGACTGATAGGCTGCCAACAGGAACACATTGTAAAGCAGTCCTGTTCAGCAAGACGTAGAAAAGGCGGAGGAGCGTGTAAATCAGACCCTTGTGAAAAAAAAATTAAAAAAATGGGGTATTACTTTTAAAATGAATGTATTTTAAATATACTAAATTGCTACTTCATCATTACAGATGTTTAATTAAAGCTATATTTAAATACATGTGTTAAATACATGTTTCAACTACATTATTACAATTTATATCAATTATAGTTTAGTTTGCCTATATACCATATAATAAAAGTAATTATGAAATTGCATATTAAAATGTAATTTAAGTCCAACTAAAATGGGTCAAAAAAGCACTCCTAATGAATATATAAATACATATATATATATATATTCCATAATACATTTTAATTTAATTACAAATAAAACGCAGTTAAGTTTCTGAAAAGAAAAAAGTTTCTGAAACTTTGTTGAGCATAAAGCTATTTTACCGCAAAACTTAATTCCTTATGAAAACTGTGGCCTTTAAGATAAGGACTCTGTTGAGGATGAAGAAACCTGTGTGAAAGTGTGTTGTTGAGTGCATGTCTGGCTCCTTTTATCTGAGAGCTAAATGAATAGCTTAGCTGTCATAGCTATGGTTTAATTGGGCTTACAATCAGCAAGCTCAGCAATCTGCTCACAGTCCCTCTTTCTTTACCCTTCTGAAAGTCAGCAGAGGTAATGCTGCTTTAAAGTCCTGGCTTGGTGACTCACAGCAGGTTGATCACGCCACTTTAAAGCAGATCTAGGATCAGTTCGATCAGAAGCTGCAGGCTGAGGAGCTGCATTGGTCACAGTGTGATGAAGTCACCTGATCACATCCCTGCAGTTCTTACATCAGATTAGACATACAACCAATGTGCCTTAACATCACTGCATCCATGTACTGTAGATTTATACTAAAAATGCCCATAGAAATGACCCTAATGTACCCTTAAAATATCTGGAGAGGTAGGATTATTGATACAGTTCAGTTACAAATAATCTGAAATTATCACAAAAATGGTTGTGAGAGGGTCAAGCATTTATTATACCAATATGCCACTTGGTTTGGTATTTTATTTAATACAGTGATATGACCAAAAACCTGAATCCATTAATTTATTAGGAATACAACCAAAAAAAAAAAAAAAAAGAGAAAAAAAGTTTTTGAATTAAAATTAATTTATTATTTATTTTTGTTTTTTGTTTGTTTGTTTTTTATTCATTTTATTAATTCATTTTTATTTGATTTATTGATTGAATATGGGGGAATACAGTCACAAACCATCCTATTTTATAAGTTTTGTCTTCTACCTTTTATTATTTATAAAAAAAATAATAATAATAATAATAATTAATTAACTAATTAATTAATTAAAATTAATTTTAAAAAGCTTTCTGCCAAATCAAAGTCATGTGAAGCATTCAACATGCAGGAAATGAGAAAAAAAAAATCCCTCTTGACCTTCATATTTGTGTATCAAGGTCAAGTCTCTTAAAACATTATATAATTTTATCTTGTTATGAAAAACTAATTGGGTGTAAAATGTTATACAGTATATTGTGCCTCACCATATATATTATTATATTAAAATAAAACATATACAATATATGATTTTTTTTACTTTGGTTAGACCAGATGACATTTTAAATGTAAACTTTTCTTAAAAATGTAGCAAAAGTTTTTCAAAAACATGTGAAACCAACATAAATACGAAACGTGGCATGTGGTTTTAAACAAGACTTTAGGAGATTTTTTCCCTTTCTTTATTGTGGCCGTGTGTTTAGAGGATCCAGTGGCACTAGTTACAGAGTTTGTGCTTTGAGGTTTCAGTCAGCTTGGGATTTTCAGAAAGTGATGGGATCTGCCCAGTGAATTTTGTTTTAGGTAATTCCCTGTACTTTTCCTATCTACCTCCAAATCTGCAATGATAAAAGAGGCTGTTGATGGATTGTCCCTTTGTTTTTCCACTCCTTTTTCTCCTTTCCATCCCTGTCCTCTCCACTCAAGAGTCCTATCCTGTCCCATGATCTGTTTCCTTTGCCCTTGAGCCAGACGCTGAATACTTAGTAGGTACTTACTCCAAAGTGACCTAAACATGACAACTAATCACAAAGACATCAATAACTCACCCTTATACACACAGACCACTTTCTCTCTCTGTCTCTCTCTCTCGTGCACAGACATCAATTTCACCCTCACCTATCCACTGACCTCTCCACAGACAGAGCTCATTTCATTATTCTGGGCTCACACAGCAAGCAGAGCCTAATGCATGATTAAAATGAAAATTAAATTGTGTGTATGTGTGCTAAGCGCTGTCCGTTTTGTGTAGTGCCATACATGTAAAATAAAAATAATAATATTGTGAAGTCTAAACTACTGGATTCAGTACAAGTAAGGCTCAGTTGACAGCACATGTGGCATCATTTTGATTACCGCACAAATTAATTTTCTCTTGTTTTAATCGATTTCCTCTTTTGGATCACTTGTAGAAGTAATCTTAAAACATATAGTTGCTTTGGCAAATGCGTTTTTAGCTCATGTTTGGTTTTGTTAACACTATCAGCTAGGTTAACGGTATTTAGAAAAGGTGGTTCGTTATTTTCAAGTCTAACAGAGCATTAAGCGTTTAGCCCAACTCATCGGACATTTCATTTCTAAACTGGTGAGATACGTACAACAATCAGTGGAATAAACCATTGTCAGATTCCCGTTCATCAACACTCTTGTAGTGCCGATCACTGGATATTTCACTTTGAAACTATTTGAGGAACAGAAACGTTACCACAGACACATTTTCCCAGTAAGTATGCATTGCAGTTTCTTTTTTAAGAACGCAAGGAATCGAAAATTGAAATTCATCCTTCATCTTCTTGGACAGGTGGATGCTGGTCTTTAGGATTGAGTCAAACAGAAATCAAGAAATCGTTAATGATGAGTGTGTTCACTTTTAGTGCAACTCCCACCCTGATAGATTTACTGAGACCGAATATTAATGATTGAACAGAATGTTTACATTTACCAGAAAAAAACAACAACATTTCAAACAAATCTGACTTTTTCTTTGGCCAAAGCCCACTTGAGACCTAAAGATCAATTTGGTGCCTCAGGAGGGCACTTAGGACCCCTAAAGAGTATTTATTCACCATGTCACAAGAGAAAGAAAAGAAACGGACAATCAAGGAAGGGAGAAAAAGGCTGTTTTTGACAAAGGCTACAGTGAATGTCCTGATTCTGTCTAGCTGGCCCAGGTTGTGGATAGTACTCTACATTATTGATGTAGCGAGCTCAGAGAGCTACTTTATCTGTGCTCTTGTAATTAGCTGCTCTGCAATGCCCTGATGCTGCTGTCTTTGTGTCAGGCCTGGTATCTTGGCTATGTGCCCTAATGGTAATCTGGAGCCAGTTGTGTTGTGTAAAGTTAATAGGCAGAGTCAGGTAAGAGGATCTGTTAGAGATGACCTGTTAAGGGCAGAATTGAACAGGAACAGACTTGTTTAGTGAAGGCTTTCAGGTCACAGTTAATTTCCAAAGTGGATTCCAATAAAAAATAAAATAAAAAATAGAAGTAAAATAAAATGTATTTATCTCTTAAAGGAAATTAAAGTAATTAAAGAGGTTTATATATATATATATATATATATATATATATATATATATATATATATATATATATATATATATATATATATATACATACATATTTAATATTATTATTATTAGTTTTTGCTTTCTGCAAAACAATATGCTAAATGTAAACAGCTAAACTAAGTATGCATCCTCTAAACCAAGCGTCTTAATTAAATGTATCTTGTTTTTATAGAATGTGTTTTTATTTTACTAGAAAACATGACAAAAAATGCATTAAAAAAATCCTAATCTGAATGAGCTCATCATTCTCTACCAGAATTATGTTCAAAAATGTGCATTAAATTGAGGGAGCATTGTACCAGCAAAATTTTACAAGAAGAATGAAAAGACACTGGCCCACATTCAAAGCGATCTCAGATGTTTCCATTAGATTACAAATTCATGGACTTGACAAAGTCACAGTCGTATCTATATTTTTGGTCTGGTAATTCAGAGAAGGCTGTTACTGTAAATCATTCAGTAGCGTGTGTAATCACTGTAGGTGCACAAACTGTTAGCTCATGTCAACTTTGTCCTAAAACACGGTGGTGTTGTGGCACAGCACTCAAGTCAATAGTGCTTAAACTGCCACAATCCCACAAAAGGAGGAGAAAAAGTTTACAAATTTACCCCAGATTTCAAGCCTCTCATAATGTATGTAAAAAAGAAAAGGTGTGAAAAGTACATCGAAATTACCCTTAACTTACCCTTAAGTGTCTATCATGAAACCTGTTAACTATACTGTCGGTTCTGATTCATTTATAGAGGAGCTAACATACTGTATGTGTTAACATGCTTAAGACAAATGCATTCATATTTGTTATAATAAAAATGACTGATTAAAAACAGTTGTTCCCATTTACATTTGTACATTGGAATGGATTTGTTTCAGTCATGAGAATGATCTAAATGAAATTGAAGGAAGTATTTTTTTCAGTAGAAATTTAATTTTCAATATAGGACTCAAGTACAATTTGCACAAAATAATACACATAGTAATGAAGAACAGTTATGTACATCACCGAGGGGGGGAAAAACACTCACACAGACAATAGAAAACAAATATGCACACACAGAATAAAAAAAAAATGCAATCTTGAAGAAATGGATTGACGAAGCAACACCGAATTTTTTCTGCAGATCAAAAAGTACCTATGTGAACATGCTTCAAGTGTTTACTGTAACTCCGTGAGCGTAACAAGTGATGAGCAGAGCTAGAAACTCCAGCCTCCTACAGAATCAGTACATGTCACTTACTACAGGAACCATTGAGCTGTGAACCCAAACCACAGGTGGGCACGATCAGAACTCTCCCGGGACGCCAGAAAGCATCATGACATAGTTCACTGACAGACATATCACTTTACAAATTACATGTCAGGGCTCTGTTACCCTAACCATAAGGCTGAAGTTTTGCTCTGAAAGGATACCTGAGGAATGGTGATTGTGTCGTGCATCAAGTACGGTTAAGAAACACTTGCTTCTGTTCATTCACGAGGAAAAACATGATTAGAAGAATTATTTTTTTAAATAAATAAATTTGAAATATTACATTGTGCTCATTATCATTAACTTTAATGCTGCCATGTAAAGTAAATTGTGATGACATGCCTACAAATATCTTTACAAATAGGTATTTATAGTTTTACAAATGCTAGATGATGAAATGGATAACAGTAAACAAATAAACTGGGAAACAATTGCTAGTCCATTCCCCAAACAACGACCTTATGACATGAAAGTGAAGATGACTTGTTGGAAAGTGACTCAAAAATCAAAATGAAAACAGCAAGTGAATAACCTTATGTAAATGGTTTTGTGTTTGACTTTTTCGTTTCAGCTGCACTTCGTATTTTCATTTCCCATCTGAGCGCTAACAAATATGCTCATCAGCAATCCCGGAATGCACTGCGACAAGCTCAATGAAAAATATGACCCAAAATTATCCAATTCGATTATACGCTTATTTGAGATCAGTATGTTTTAGTGAATATTGTTTTGTGTGATAAAACAGTATTTAATAAACTTGTTGGTTGGAGTTTCATCCTGTTAGCTTAGCAGCATGCTAACATTAAAACAAAGCTAAGTGTTTCACATCACCTACTTACGGTATAAAACCACGAGCACATTTACGCCCACTCCATTAAAACCACCGCAATGTTTTCTCCTCCAGACTGTACTACTGTATCGTACTGTGACATTAAACCCCAGGTGTAGGAGGAAATGTGTATCTGTATCTGAGATTGTGTGATGATCTTTAACAGGGTTTTAGATGTGATCATTTATAACATCAAACTTTTATGACTCATATATAGCTAGTATAGCCAATGATTCCTTTATAAAAATCAAGATTTCACAGCAAAAAAAAGATCAGAAGACAGAATATGTGTAGTAGATTGTGTAGAACATGCTGATCATTTAGAGGCCTAAGACATTTCTGTATCAAATATGACAGTATGATAATAAACCCTGTAAACTCAGAAAGGTCAGACAGGTTACATGAACACAAACACATAGCATTAGCCTTCTCTCTTTCTCTTTCAGTTTTCCTTTCCTTCTCATTGCAGGTTTCTGGGAAGCAGCTTTGGCTGTGGGACAAGCTTCCAGCCAATCACACGACTGAGCTGTGGAGGGATCTCCCGATGGTCATGTGACCGTAGTGCTGATTCACTGCGCCATCGTTTTGCTCTGATGAGAAGCAAAACAGGGAAAGATAAAGGAACTAGATAGAGGGCTTTTTGTGAAATGAAATAGCATGCAGCCTTCTCTTTCTGTTTCTCTTTTACGTCACACCCCTTCCTTATATTTTTTTACCTCTGGGAATTACACTTGGCTGCTCTGCGTGCGTGTTAAATAATTGAGTTATCTCTTTATCTAATCAGCGTGAGGTGTCAAGGTTGGGGGGCATACAGAGCACCGTCTGTGTGGGTGCAGTGAACGCGAGGGGCTCAGCTCACTGTACAGGGGGCTTTTCTCTCGTACTTTACACCTTTGCACTGAGACACAGGGCAGACATTAGAAATTCCCTCTAATGTACGATAAACCAGCTGTGGGCTGTTTCTGGTTAAAAGCTGTTTGTGATATTCACCGAATATTGTGAATTCTCTATTAGAAGAGGGTGATTCCTCAGTTAGAGGCACTTGCTGTCATGAAAACCGAAACTTATTCTAGATACAGTATGAGTCATTAATGCTCAGGAATAATTAATATGACATGTCCAGGAATCACTCAATAGCGCTGGCAAGGGGGTTGGGGGTGGGGGGGGGGGGGGGGGTGGACAAAAAACTGTGAAAACAAGCAAAAGAAAAAATATGCAAAAAAAAAATCAATGATGATTATTGAATAATTATATATTAGGAAGATTACAATTATTAAAATTAATAGAATTAAATTAAGTAGTTAAACTGAATTTACAAACTCTATTTGCATATATTATCATCTATCCCAATAACTGTTTTATCTAAAATCATCATAGAGGATAAAAAAAAGACAAGCTTAACTGGGGAATCTCAAAAGCAGTTGTTTACTATTGATAAGAAAAGTGTTTCTTCTACACTTTGAAGTAAAGAGTAAAAGTGAACCTCAAAACTGGTTCAACTATTATCAGCAGAGTCTTTCAGGATTCTCTTTCACTTTCTTCTTCGAACACTTTTTCTTTCTGTTTCTGTAGCTTTCTCAGTACAGAAGCATACAGGCAGGAAGTGTTGTGTGATGGTTTGTATACAGTACTGGATGTTTCTACTTCTCATAACTGAACCTATTGTGCTCGCAGTCATACTATACAGTCCAGTCAGATTCGGACAAACAATGATATTATCTTCAATTATATAAACAGTATGAAGGCAAATGTGAATGTTTTAGCACATCCTTTTCAGATAAGGCTCTGAGTGTGTGTGTGTAGGGGGTGTGTGTGTGTCAGAGATAGAGAGGGAAGTCCCTGTCTCTCACTTATACTGTATGTAAATGCTGTGTTGGGGGTGCCGGCAAAGTCAAGAGTAAAGTAAAGCACCTTGTGGAGACAGAGGAGCCTGGTGCTCAACTGACCCCTGACACTTTCCATACACACCCACATACAAGTACAAGAGAGATGGTCTGAAATCCTCTCTGTGTGCCAAAATCAGCTACAACAGCTTGAAAAATTAGAGAAGGTTGAAAAACCCAAAACAATGGGAGAATGAAAGGACTTGGCGCCAGATTCACAAACCACTCAAAATCCAGTTAAATCAGCTGATAAAAGTTGCGTGTGCATAACGGTCACAATTCCTTCTTAGTGAACCCGCCCCAGAATGCACAAATAAAAATAAAATACATTTTTTATACAGTTGACAGGTGACTTTGTTTGCAAAGGTGAGCATTTTAATTATGACTGAAAGTTGAGTACTTTTTTAAATGCCATGATAGTTGGTATGATAATTTGCGTTTTACGAACTTTCATTGACATTGTTAAGATGCATTCACATTAGCGAAATTTCATGGCCAAAATGTCAATAGGGCTTGGGCGTCGTGACCAAAAATTCGTACTATAAAACTGCTGCATTAACTAACATTAAGCGACTTGTGAAGCTAGGTCTAACGTGACTTAAGTTACAGATTGGCGTGAAATCGTGCTCCCACAACAACCACGCTATCTTAAAAAGCCCAACATCACGGTAAGGTTGCTTTCAAGTAAGAAAAACAATGCTTTGAAAACATCTGTTTCCCTAGGAGAAGGGCAAGGAGTAGCGACAGGACAACAACACAGAGACTTGACAGGTCTGATTGAAGGGCTAACGGGATATTTTACAGGAAAATACTAAAACGGGAAGACAGTGGGGAAAGAGCTCAAATACGTCAGAACCCTGGAAAAAATGGGAGGGTTGACAGCTACTAACTACACTTTTGAAACATGTTGTTAAAAGTCCATGTGTGAATGGTTGTTAGCACTAACGGTTACTAAACTAGCAACTAGGTAACGTTAGAGCGCAGTTTACCGGATTACTGTGAACTGTTTGCCGCTGTTCCGGTTCTATGATTTGCAGCTCCTGAACCCATCCATTTGTGAACTGTACATGAGACTTCAATGACTTGTAGCTTCGGAACTATTCTGAAGTGTAGGCGCTCACAAAACAAACAAGGTAGCCGAAGATATCTGTAATGCATATGTGTGGCAACAAGTCTCCGTCGGTACTCCACTATTTGTTGGGAATTTCATATGGATCCAAACCGTTAATAGTGCCGATTTTGTCCAAATACCGGTCTCTGGCATCCCTATTTAGCGTATCCCTATAAATCCCACAACCTTTTCTCGATTTTGACATCTTTTTTTCTTTCTCCCAATTCTGCTCTTCGCGTTCAACTGGCTGTATGTTTACATTCACGAAGCTGGCAACATGGCCGCCACGTCCCAGAATGCAACTCGGCGCCCAAGCCCTATTGTCTATTTGTCAGTAGTGTAGCAATGTGTGAAGCCAAAACAATCGAATGGCAATTCATGACTGTTTTATAATTTTACAACTTGATGGCTAATATTTGTACGATGTAATTTAGTCATTTTCATTTGCTGATGCCCGAGCCATTGTTATGTTTAGGGGTGGACATTCATGTATACCTTTTACCTAAAAATCATATGTTGGTCTGTTGTCCAACATAGCAAATCCACTAAACCAACTTGAACATATTGCGAAATCTGTGAAGGGAAATCTTTCACCCTCATGGGAAATTTTCAACTGCATTGATTGCAAATAAAAAATTATTTGATCTCGTCAGTGAAAATTTACAGAAAAATTATAAATGTGACACACAATTTAAAAAGCTTAATTCACTATAATGGGTGCATTCTTATTTTTCTGTAATTCATTGTCACTCGGTCTCAGTCAAGAAAAGAAGGTATCCGTTAGCATACAGGAACTAGAAGCACAACTCGTACTCATCACTTCATTCTCATGTTGACACATGGAATAATACTTACAATCTCATGAGACTTGGCAACTGGACATGGATTTCTGAAACAATAAACAAACTTTAAGAGATTTACTAGCTGCATTTACATGTAGACTATTTAAAAACTTAATTTTCAGTTGGACTGAAGTATAAATAATCAAACTTAAAGAATAAATAATCAAACTTAAAGAAATGTTTTGATGCTGCATACTAGTATACTTTTTTGCATCTTGATAATGCAGTTATAGCTCAACTTCATAAGCATATTTACACACCAGTTGACCCTATAAGGGAGTTTGATTGACAGGTGATCTGACCAATCACAGTGCCAAATCGGCCATTTCTGTCCAACAAACAAACAAGACAGAATAATATATTAATGTCAGTGGACTTGAACTTGGCAAATGGTGTGTATTACCATCTGTCCAGAGTTAGATCCTGATGTACATTCATGGTTATTAACTAGTAAAGAGGAAGAGATGACTGGCAAGATCAATTGTCTTGCACTGCTATTTGACACTGTGTACATTCCAAAATCACAATCAAACCGTTGCTCTAGAAAACACATGTGGACTATGACAGTCATAACACGTATAGTATCATCACAGTTATGTATATTTAAAGGGGAATTCTAATAATGTATACATTTACTGTAGGTTAATATAGTTTCAAATAAACACAGCATCAGCCCCCATATCACAGACCGTAAACGCATATTATTATCTGTGTATGTATGTAGTTACAGTGTGAGATTCGAAGTGTAATTGGATGAAGGTAAGGCAATGAAAGCCAGAAATAATTCGATGCCTGCAGTGCCCTGATCAGCTGAGATCATCAAGGTCTGTGACTCAGTCAGAGTCATCGCTCTGATCGCAGGGGCTAACGACTGACCCTGGACCTGCTGTAAAAGTGGCGCGATCAACCTGCTCTGAGTCATCGAGGGGCCACAGTCAGCATCTGCCAGGAATCGAAGAGCTGCCTCTTCTCTCCTTTTACTGTCAGTGTCTACCGCCTTCACTGCCCCATTTTCTTTTCTTCTCTCTCTTTTCCCCCTCCTTCACTTGACTTTCTGCCCACTCCCCTGCTGGGTCTGAACCGTCCATCTCAGTGTTATTCCCGTTAATCCCCGTTTCCACCACTCTCGGCCTTTACAGGAAACGTTAAGCTGCAGAAATGGCCACAGTGGGTATTAATTTACAATCCCTCCCTCTGGTCTGTCACACAATAGCAAGCATGCATTTAAGACTTTTTAGTATGCTATTTATTGGCCTTCTTGTCTTTATTTGGCAGGATAGTGGAGGACAGGGTTGTGTGGCATTCAGGATTGAATTGGGAATGCCAGCTGAATTTGAATTAGGGACCAAATAGGATGCACAGTTGCATTTGAATGTAAGAAAGTGAAGTTAAAATCGATATTCTCTAACTGTAATTTTTAACCAGAAAAGCATAGTTTAGTCTTACATATATATCCCTCATGTTTCAAGATCCTCCTCAAATATACTTAATGTTATCACATTAGGCTAAACCTTACTGACTTAGAGCAATTGTTTACATTTTTGTACTTTAGGGGGGAATTTTTCCCACCTTGTTAAACATTGAAAACAAGTTGCCAAAAAGATTGCATCCAACATTTGATAATATAGTATAATTAGAGATTCACGGATCATTTTTATAAACACTAAATTAGGTAAAGGATTTTCAGCACAGCACAAGGCATATACACCACCAATTAAAAGTTAGTAAGTATTGTTCTTATTTTTTATTCATTTTACTCAGCAAGCACTGGAATGATTTCTGAAGGATCATGTGACACTGAAGACTGGTGTAATGAGGCTTAAAATTCAGCTTTGCGTCACGGGAATAAATTACTTTTTGTTTTGTTTTTTAAATAAACCACAAAACCGTTATTATTCAATTGTAATATTATTTCACACTATTACTGTTTTGACTGTATTTCTGATCCAATGAACGCACACATAAACTCGATTCCTCCTGGGATGGACCTACAACACATGAGCACACACTGCAGATATTATAATGTTCCAGAAATCTCCCAGGGGACTTCAAACGGCATTCCAATCAAATAGGCCGTCCCAGACAGGCACTGGAGTGGGCACCTGTCCCACTTTGGCTTGCTTGTCTGTCTGGGCTAAGACACAAATCACTGTCTGACTGGCACACAGCCAAACAATTAAATTAATTACAGTGTACAGTGAGTGAGTGAGAGAGAGAGAGAGAGAGAGAGTCTGACCAGGCCACTTGTCTAATTTGTTCATCCTAAGCAGTGGGAAGATGAAGTGCACTTTTGGATATTACACATCCAGAGATTTTGAATGGAGTTCAATCGAAGGAACCTGTCAGAAATGGACTTCATTGTGGTCATGATACCCTATTCATAAACATACTGTACATGTATATTACAGGGTGTAACTGGAAAGACAATACTAATGTACAGTATGTTTCAGTCATTCAGTCATAACAATTAAATAGCCGTTCTAGATGGATTAATTCCTTTTTTTTTTTTTTTATTCAATGATTAATCTCCTTTAACAATATATCCAAACATGTCCCATTGATAAGTTTTCCGACTGTACACAATACAAAGCACATTAATGGCCACTCAGTCATCTTATAATCTTTTAGTCACACCCTCTAAACAGAATGCTTTTTGTATCCCAGAATTCCTTCCCCACCCTCACCTGCCCAGACAACTGAAACTGTAAAGAGCATACCCAGAACCACATCACTGTACTTTCAAGCTTTAAATAATGGGTCGACAAAACAGGTCATTTGTTAATTATGAATTATAATGGACTAGCTTTGGGTGTGTTACTGTACAACGTTTGCAAAGAGAGCAGCTAACTGAACACAGGTCTTAAAGGAACAGTACACCCACAAAAGAAAATTCTAGAATTATTTACTCTCCATTGTTTTGTTTCAAACCCCCCTCTTCATTGGAAAACAGATTGTCTTGGAACTGTACCATAAAAGTAGTTCATATGCTATATATCAAGTCTTCTGAAGCCATATGATGGCTTTGTGTGAGGAACAGACACAAAGCTCATTCCCACCTAAACATACCGTTGTGTAAAAGAAGTGCGCTTAATTGTATTTTGTGCGCTTAATGTACTTCAAATTAAAAAGTATATTTTTAAAAACACTGTATTTGCAGATAAAATAATATTCATGAAATAAAAAGCCACTTAAGTGTACTATCTAAAAGACGATTTCTTAGCATACTTAAGTAGCCTTTTAAAAAGAGCATTTTGTGATGATGACATTAAAAGTTTTACTTTAAAGTATATTTTAAGTCATTACTGTATATTTGAATAATCATTTATTATTAAAACTGTAAAAAGTTATATGTTGCTCTAAAGAAGTACACTTATTTTTTGATGTGTTGACTGACATATTAAAGCATATGTAAAGTACTTAATCATAATTTGAACTGTAGTGTGTTATTTGATATTAGACTTAAAAGTTAATGTTTTAAAATGCACTAACTGCAACTTCTCAGTTACAAATGTGTAATTACATATATATTTAACTAAATACATGACGTATACGTTTCAATGGAAGTATCATAATTGAATACAAAGTGTAAGAATTGACCAATATAATTCCACCCCCTTACTATTATCAACTGGTGTTCCACAGGGTTCAATTTTAGGTCCAATTCTTTTTAGTTTATACATTAATGAGTTACCATCTTTGTGTAAGAACTGTGACACTTTGATGTATGCAGACGACACAGTTATTTTGGCCTATGGAAAATCTGCAGAGGAAGTTGCCTCTAAACTAACTGAGGCCATGTCATCGATTTCAGTCTGGCTTGAACAATCCTGTCTGCAATTGAATATATCTAAAACAGTTACCATGTTTTTTTCTAAAAACAATATAAATATAGAACCTGACATTTTTATATCTGGAGAAAGGTTACAGGTCGTAACAGAATATAAATATTTAGGATTATATATAGATTCAAATCTCAATTTCAAAACTCACATCAAAAAAGTTAGTAATAGGATTAAGTTCAGTCTAGTGAATTTCAGATTCATTAGAGATTTCATGTCAACAGAAGCTGCTAAATTATATTTCTTTTCCATGATTTTATCCCACATAACATATTGTTTAATAAGCTGGTCTAATACTCACTCTACAACAATAAAAGCATTAGAAAGATTATACAAACAAGCATTAAAAATACTGGATAAAAAACCATATCACTACCACCACTGTAGTATTCTGAGTAAATATCAGTTACTTACCTGGGATAATCTAATTAAATTCAAAAACATTTGTTTAATCTATAAAATTAGATCTGGCTTAGCACCTCCACCACTATGTGATTTTATACATTTTAGATCCAGTGAGGTTAGGGTAACTAGAGGGGCAGTGAGGGAAGACTGCATCATACCCCGGAGAAAAACAGCTTTTGGTCAGGCTGTCTTCTCCGTAAGAGCAGTTCAGCAATGGAACACAGTGCCGGCAACCATTAGAGAGTCCTCGTCATTCTTTTCATTCAAAAAGAATGCAAAAAAATGGCTTGTAGAGAGCCAAATTTGTGGGCACTAATGCTTTTATGTGTGTATTTAAATATTATATAATTTTTATATGAATTGTACTTATTAACCATAATGAGTTGTATGCAATTTTATTTTTATTATTGTGTGTGATTTTGTACTTGTGATTATTTTTAAAGGTTGCCTTGTTTAAATCTGGCTGGGGGACTACCGATGAAAATTAGCACTTTTGAGCTAACTCGGGTACATTTACATTGTTTTAATGTTTATTAATGTACACTGTCCCCTTTCAAAAATAAAAAAATAAAGAAAATAAATAAAAAAAGAAAATTATCATTAAAAATGTATCATTAAAATGTATATTATATAATGTTTTTATTTAAATGCACTTTTTTTTACTGTGGATTTTATTGCATTCCGAAAACATTGCACTCAGTTCGCACTTATGTATATTCTTTTTAAAATAAATCATTTTCATAATAACTACTCCTTTTATTTTTCACAATGGTATTCAAACTAAGCATATCAAGATCAGTTATAACACACTGAAGAACTAACAACATCTAGGAAAAACTGAAGTCAAACATGTCATGATACGCGTGTCAGTGAATGCCAGTGAATAATGACTTAAATACCAGTCTGTTCCTCTAAAAATCTATCATGTGGCTTTAAAGTCTGGGACAAGTCTGCTAAATTATTAGAGTTTCAGTTCTGCACAGTGAAAACCCCACTATCCTGAAGGATAGTGGTTATAGTGTGTGTGTGCTCTTGTTTTTGTGACATATCAGGACACAACTCTGTATAATGACATGAGTATGACACAGGTATTACAAAACGCTAATAAATCATACAGAATGAGTTTTTTTGAGAAAGTTAAAATGCACAAAGTTTCCTGTGAGGGTTAGGGTTAGGGTTAGGGTTAGGTGTAGGGCCATAGAATATACAGTTTGTACAGTATAAAAACCATTACACCTATGGGATGTCCGCACTTTTCACAAAAACAAACATGTGTGTGTGTGTTTGTGTGTTTGTGTGTTTGTGTGTGGGTGTGTGTGCATCTGAACCTCCATTGACCTGCATGTACGCGTGCCGTCAGGGGCGTCAGCTCTGTATATCTCCATTTTTAATCATCTCTTTGTTGTTTCACATTTATTTTGGTTACTAAAGCAGTAACTCAAACAATGTGTTACCAAGCTTGTCATTGCTTTATTTGTGATGCTCCACTGAACCTTGACACAAGGTCTGATGAAAGCAGCAAGTCAAAACTCACCCACTTAAAAAAAAAAAAAAAAAAGTTCAAATAAAGTTCAAAAGATAAGCAAATGTTGAATTTATTATTGTAGCTTTTTATGGTTTACAAACAATATCTTTCAAGGATTTAATGAGTGTATTATTGAGAACAATGACAGTAAAGCTGAACAACAAGCACAGCAAGTTGATTTTTTTCTTCCTATTTTTATTATTTAGAAGAAAAAATATATATTTAGTTAAAATTGTATTTAAGTTTAATTACAGGTAAGTTTGTTTATTTATTTTATTTTATTTTTAAGTTTACTGTTTAAATAGCTTCTTACATTTAAAAGATATTTGAAGGAATTAAACTTAAATGTTAAAAAGCCAGGAAAGCCATTCACACTCTAAAGCTCTCCAAGCGCCTTATTTTTACAGTGTTTTTAGAAATAATCTTTAGCTGATCTTTCCTTGTTTTCCTCTTTTAATCCCTTTCGTTTTATGTTTTTTCCAGTTCTCACTCCTCTTTGTTTTACTCTCAGTGTTTTGAGAAATCCAGGAAACCCTTTTACCATCAGCAAGGGTCTGTTTCATGGGTGGTTTTGCTGAGTAAACCCAGAAGCTGTTACAGCACTGTTGTTTGTCCTGGTCCAGACTCCACTTCAAAAGATCAGGATCCTCCTGCCAAACACAACAGCGGCTCAAGCCTTAATAAACCCTCAGCTTCTGTAACTGCTTACCCAGTGGGAAAAACACACTCATTTTCTGTGGGTGGACTTGAAAAATATACTTTATTTACCCTCCTCAAAGGCAGGAAAGCAGTTTGGCATTACCTGTGTTGAAGTAAAATAAGATGCTTTATCTGGTTTAAATATAATGCTCTTAGAAACACTTGGCATTATATCACCCAATGTTGTGTGCAGTGATATCTGAGCTGGTACGGTGCGCACACTTTCAGCATTATTACCACAACATTACTGACTAACAGTATTTCAAAGCATGCTATAGACCTATTAAAAATAAAACCAGCTCCAAAAATGTAAGAAGGTGATCTGTGTAAATCAGTGGATGGAAGTAGTTTCTGCACAAGTAAGCTAACATTATCACCAAACGTTCAGAATCACAAGCACTGATTTTGATGGGCTCGATCTCTGATTATTAATGTTTTAATCATCATTCTGAATCTGAACTGGATGAAAAATGCACTTTTCTGAGATTTGCATTTTATTTTTTAAATGGAACTAAACCACATTAAAATATTCATAGTGTGTGTGTGATTATGTGTGTGTGTGTGTGATACGATTGGACGAGAAGCAGAGCAGTGGAGAGTTCTCAGGCTAGCTGAACGAAGCCCAGCCTCTTGAGCCAGCCAGACTGGCCTTTCCTGTTACGGAAATGTGCCCAGCATTGAAGTTTAAAAGAACTTCACACTGCTGCTTGAACACCCCACCCAAATGTATCTGATTGAATAGACCCCTCCCTTTTCTCTTTTTACTTTGAAAACTCATGTTTGATATCCATCAAAAACAAATGCCATTGTACAACAGGGCAGGTTGTAGAAACTTTTGTGGGCTTGGCTCTTTTCTAAACATTAAGAATACACAGGATCTCTGGGTTTTGAATGAAGTATATTTACTGTTCTTTCACACCTGTATGAACTCAAGAAGGACTTCAGAGACCCTTTGCTTTCCACTTGATTAATGTCACCAATTGCATTCACTTCGCACAAAAATTATGTCAGATCTGTGAGCACTTTGGTCATCTCATGTCCACAGATACAGGATGAACAGCTGGGTTTAACGTCAGACTGTTGTTAATCCACAATTAAAGTGAATCTCATGGTCAAGGAGGACCGTTGATCAGTCTATGCTGTGTAATTCAATCACTTCCGATGAAGGAAAACATTGGACATGTTATTTCAAGTGCAGATCTGTGCTCATATTCGCACATGTTATTTGAATTATATGCAGTACAGCGTCCCATGATAGCATGTCTGGGTGTCCCTACAGGGCCTGTGTGCTTCTACAAGATGTGATCCCAATGCAATTCAACTTTGACTGCTCTGACCCAAGAAAAACATTGGTTTTATTAAACCAAACAAATCCTTGCACTCGTAGACCTGTGCTTATCGGGTTATTATGGCAGTAGGTTATGGCATTTAAAAACATTAGCTTGTGTTGAAATCACTCAAAAGGCTGCATAAAGACCTGATTAATGGCAATTTGTGAGAATGTAACTAAATTCCCACAACTTCCTTGAAGTACGTGCACAAAAGCATCATGATGGATGCTTGCTGCTGCCCACTTAAAATGAAAGTGATTCAAGAGTGTAGGAATCCAGTTGGTTCTGCATTGGGCCTCATTACTCAATGTTCAACCTCATTAGGATGTATTGGTTAACGTAAAACCAATGGAGGGAGGGAGACGCTATGTCATGAGAAAATGGAAGAAATTCTTCAGAAATTGTTATTGGAAATAATCAAATTTCAGGGTGAAATTTACTTGTAAGTTTAAAACTTAGGGAATTTAATATATATTTCAGTAGATTTGTATTCAAGGTTAATTTGGTAATAGTGATAAACAAATCCAATGATTTCTTTCCATTTTAGAAAAAAAAAGTTTGTGTGAATTGTACATGGAAAGTTAAAAGTAGGTCTACATTCACATGTGGTGAGCTGCTCTTACATAAGATTTAGCTCTGGCACAATGAGTCAGTACTACACATGTGTGGAAACTTAATTGTGACAGGATTTCGAACTCCAAGCTAAATTTCCTGGGAATCAGCAGTGCTGAAGAAAAGAGCATTACGGTGTGAGTGGATTCTGTTACCCACAACACTCTTGGCAAGAGAAGAAGAAAATCACCCATCCCAAATTTGGCAGCTTATGCGCGACTAATGTAGCTTTCCATAGGCAGCTCTGCCAATTTCCTTGACATCAATACGCATCTGACAAGCATTCAAGATGATGTCTGAACTTCAGGACTGGGATTAGTAGCCTAGGCTATTGATATATATTTTTTGTTCAACTGGATAGATTTGAATTAAGTGCTAAACATATTTCTAAGCTTCTTACATTGATCCACAGTGACAACATTTTTCTTTTATTATGGTTAATTATGAAGAAGGAATATAACATTTTGAAAGCAGAAAAGCGAAAGTACAGAGTTGAGAGGTAAAGATGAAACCTAGATTAGCCCAATATGCTAGGCCATGGCTCTGATCTTATATGACGTTTATCTTGTGCTGTTTCTGTTTAAAGTATTCCCATCAAAATGCTGGTAACCTTAAAGGAATAATTCACCCAATAATGAAAATTAGCTTTACTCAACCTGAGATCATCCAGGATGTAGATGAGTTTGTTCAGAATGGATTTGGAGAAGTTTTACTTCTGGATTATAGTGATGTTTTTATCAGCTGTTTGGACTCCACTGGTGAACAAGCGATCTGATGCTAAATGCTCAAATCTATTCTTATGAAGAAACTCATTTACATCTTCTCATTGCCTGGAGTTTAGCACATTTTCATTTTTGGGTGAACTAGTCCTATAACAAACAATGCTTTTTCAACAGAGTAAGTGTTTGTCTTCTTTCTAAACCTTTATGAAATACAATAAAGTTACAACCACATTTATTGCTGTTTATGCTCAAATCAAAACAAAATGTATGGTCTAATTAATTACATACAAATCATTTCCATTTATTACATTATAAAAACTAAATTATAATACTGAATCTGTTTTTGTGCAATTATGATGAGGATATGCATGTTCACACTTAGGTAACAAGAGGAGAACTCATTCAGTAAATGGAAAACAAAGTCCCTTGCATTACTTATTTGAAAAAGTAACTCAGATATTTTGTTGTACATTTAAAAGAAATGCATTTCTTCACTAGTTACTCGAAAAAAGTAATCTGATTACATAACTTGAGTTACTTGTTAGGCATAACCCCTACACTGATTATAAAATAATATAATATACATTTATCTTGTATTAAGAATGTTTAGATAAGATTCAGATAAAAAAAAAATATATATATATATATTTTGGTGTATGTATTCACCATGTGTGAGTATGTGGTGCAAACTTTAATTTGCTTATGTAGCTGATGTTGGAGTGTATACTGTATGTGCATAAATGCATACATGAGTTTACATATGTGTCTTTATTTTGGTTTCTTTTCCTTCTGTGGCTGTGCTCGGCGTGTTCTCTCGCTCACACAAGGGATGTCATTGTGTTTTGTGGTTACCTCAGGCTTGTTATCTTTTCCTGAAGGCTGTTTGGTTTACTGAGGGACTAGATGGTGATAAGAGATTGCAGAGTTTTCTGATATATAGACAAATCTGCACTTCAGAAAAGAACAATCTAAAACGTAATATTTTTAACATGTTTCTCCTACACGACAATGATTTTTAATGGAGTGCAATTTCCACTTGTCTCTTTTTTTACTCCTGTAAAAAAAGTAATCTCACAGATGTCTCCTCTAGATCTTTGAAAGCGACATATCGACAATGTCTCACACTATACTCCGACATTTTTCACCAAATTCAGCCAAGACCTACAGAAGCCTGTTTTCACCAATTAATTAAAAGAAAAAAAAGGTAATTGAAACTTTTCACAATTTGCAGATGTATTTATTTATATCTATACTGATAGTTTGTTATATATATAAAATAGATTTAATTTCGACTTTTTATTGTTGTTGTTGATGTTGTTGTAAACTCACAATTGCGAGTTACTGTAACATCACAAAAAGTCAGAATTGGGAGAACAAAATCAAAATTGTTAGATAAAAAGTCGCAGTTCGTTTTTTTGCTTGGTGGAAAAAAAGTTTCCAAAAAAAGTGTCATTATCAATTATTTGGTATAGTATTGATGAAAAAAATCACTTTATATATTATATTACCTTTCCTGTATATTATAATTCTGTATATATTCTCTATACGAAATTCGTCCAAAAAAAAAACAGTTCATAAATCACCATTTCTCAAAATTGATATTTAACTCTTGCGAACTCTCAGGAAAAATCCAACAAAGAGCAATACCTCAATTCGTTTGGAAATAAAATCGTGCAGTATGCGTATATCACTGCAGATTTCTGTTGTTTGATTTAACGGATGATGGGTATCATGCTTGTATGAACCCTGTCATTATAATAAATTCCCCCGTTGGTGAATGCAGGTCTTTGTGTGTTTACAGTTAGACTGTGCGAAAAACTTTGGTTAGTAATTCTGTGCCACTCCGTGGAGCCCATAAGCAGCCGTCTGAAACAATTAGAGCAAAATTTTGGGGGCTTTGCAGACTTTCTGCATCAATGCAAAAACACTGCATTTGCTTGGGTGTGAAACTGAAGTGTGAACAACAGATATCTCGGGGTGGCATATTTAAATTCAACACGCCTGCTTTACACCAGAAAGATGCTGAGACAGAAACAAAGGGATAGGGTCGTGCAGTCTAACATACTTCCCCTCGTCCTGGAGATTTCCCCTCTCTGAGCAATACTCATATCTCATGTTTATCTGTCTTCTCATGTGTGATGCAAATCTGAATAGTTTCTTTTTCACAGTTGACTGATCGTACATTCTCCTCCGTCTCTCACTGTTCATTTCTCTTCCAGACATGTCACTAATTCTGCCTCCCAGCTGTAAACTGCTGCTCTTTCTTTGGTCATGAACTCTTTGAAAAGGGCACATTCAATGCTTATGAAATAAAACCCAATGAATCTCTCCTTCATCTATAAACACGCTGTTTCCAAATTAAGATTTTCGGTTTGGAAAAGAGTTTATCTGCGTAAGGATGTTAGCCAAATTGGAGCACAGAGTTCTTAATTAGTAAACAGAAATATGTCTAATTTAGTGAAGCGTGTCGTGTTCAAACAGCTGCGATCTGGCCCCCGCTGTTTTTGAATGTTTCTGTTGGATTTATCTGTCGCACATTAAAGTGGCAGTGTTCTTGCCAAAGCATATTTGTAAGACAAACAGCCTGAGCGACTGAGTGTTTAGTTGGATTTCCTTAAGGCAGTCCAGACATCAAGACTGCTGCCCTCAGGAGGGGTTTACAAAATACACACACTCTCTCTCTTTCCAATGATCTGATATTTATTAGCTTTGCCCTGTCAGCCTGAGGGTAATGGGGTATGTGGATGTTTCTGTCAGAGGTCTGGCCTACTTATTCAAGTGGAAAACAAATAGATAAACCTTATCCTCCACCTCCCACACATATGAGCACTTTTCATCATTAAAGACCAACTATAAATGCGTGTGTGTGTGTCGCCATATACAGTCCCAATTATTAGTAAAAGATAGTGAATATAGGTGTCCAGAAGTCACTCACAATTATTTCAGTAAGCAAAGCATCACACAGTTATATGAATACATCAGTTGTAGCTCTGACTTGGCTGAAGCAGCGCATAGTTGAAACAGCACATTAACTCTGAGTGAGAAGAGACTAAATTAGATGTATTTTATTTGACTCACCACTGCTTTACATTGGATTATGCGTCTCTGTAAATGAACCAAAGCGCTGGCCTAAGCACAGGTTTAACAGCATGAACACTGTTATAACAAACATTAGGGAGTATTACTGCAGTCTTACCGAGCACTAGCTCAAGACATGCTCTCTGTGTGTGCGAGTGTTCCCGTTAGTAAAACACTGATTCTAAGTGAAGTCAATCTAACCTGCCCACTCGCTCAGAGAGTATCCTCCTGGAGCAGGAGAACTTGTTAGTTAACTATCTGGGTAACTGCCTGGGTAACTGGGCCTCATTCATGAAAAACGAGCAGAGACTATTTTTGTGTAAATCATTTGTAAAGCCATTCTGACGTAACTTTAGATTTCATGAAAATGTTTTTTTGTTTTTACTGTTAGTTGACACATTATCACATATAGTAAATGTAACGATATGAACTTCTTACTCATCGGGAAGAAGGAGGCGGGAACCGGCACACAATCAAAATCATTTTAATATTCGAAAATAAACAAAACAGCGCGTCAGCCCCTCAAATAAAAAGCACACATAAAATAATGTCCCAGGCCTGGTCCTATCTCGTCCTTCACGGTCGTCACTCCAGTTTTATATCCTTCCATCTCCTACGTGGGACTCGATACTGGCGGTGGGGCGCAGGTGTAGCTCATCTCCAATCACTACACCTGGCCTCACTCCTCGTTCCCACGCCTCTCGGCCCCGCCCCACTCGCCACATACCCCCATCGCCCCTCGCAGGCCGGGGGGTACCCTCGAGACTGCGCTCTACTCCCCCCCCCCCTTCCCTCCGGGGGGGACCGCTCACTGGGACCTGCGGGAACCTGGGGGTAGGACAGACGAGGCGAGAGAAAAGGAGATGGAAGGAGGAGCGACAGGGATGAGAGAGGGGAGAGAGAAAAAAAAAAAAATCCGGTTCCCAGACGCACTGCTGCTCGGCCCTCCACCGGCTGGGTGATCTCCTCCACGGTGCCCGGCGGTGGCACTGGACGGCCCTCGGTGGACGGCACGACACTCCTCCGCCGCCCGATGGACGGCGACGGCTCCTCCGATTTTGGGCAGCGTCAGGAGTCCCCCGTTCCCTGCCCCTCCGGATTCTGTCACGGAGGCAGCAGGCTCCGGCCCCCTGGCAAACGGCGCTGACTCCTCCGCTCCCTCACGGACGGCAGCCGCCCCTCCATATCGTGGGCGGTCGGCAGCGAGCTCGCCCGTCCCCGGCAACTCGCTCCCGCCCACCGCCTCGAGCGTCCATGCAGCACATACCTCGCCTGCTCGAGTGCACCGCGGATTCACCACAGCGGCGAGGAATCTTCAGCAGCGCGTCCCTCCTTCTCCCGGGCTTCGGCACCACTGTAATGATATGAACTTCTTACTCATCGGGAAGAAGGAGGGGGGAACCGGCACACAATCAAAATCATTTTAATATTCGAAAATAAACAAAACAGCGCGTCAGCCCCTCACGGCGACTGACGCGCACAAATAAAAAGCACACATAAAATAATGTCCCAGGCCTGGTCCTCTCTCGTCCTTCACGGTCGTCACTCCAGTTTTATATCCTTCCATCTCCTACATGGGACTCGATACTGGCGGTGGGGCGCAGGTGTAGCTCATCTCCAATCACTACACCTGGCCTCACTCCTCGTTCCCACGCCTCTCGGCCCCGCCCCACTCGCCACAGTAAAATTCTTAAAAAAATATATAGGCTAATATGTTGTCACCATTAATATTCCATATCATAGCAGTTATAAAAACACTGTGCCACCAAAGCTTTCTCAAGCAGCACCAGCCGGTCTTTTTAAGAAAAGTGCCTGACAAATTTTTAGCTGGATAAAACTTCACTGGTGGTAACACATTATTGAACTTTTATTGTTAGTCTTTTTTGCATTCATGCAATATACTGAAGCCAAATCTGAGAAAGTAGACCAGAATATTCCACTGCGTTCCTGGATATGCAATTTGCATAGCTGTAATTCATAGGTGGAGATTATGCTAATGAGCGTGCACGAGTGCCCTATTTACGAATGATCGGAATTTATTAACATACACGTTTAACTAAAATCTGACTTTTACAAAGAGTTTGTGAATCCGGAGGAGAGTTTTTCGGAAGGTCTGTTTTATGCGCAAATTTCTTCGAATTTTCTCATAGATTTACGCAAGATTCTTGAATGAGGTCCATTGTGTGCCACATGTCGTGAAAACACCCATGTAGTGGAATGTGTGCTTCAATGAAACTTTAAAATTTACTCATTTTATAAAACTGTTATACAAAGCAAGTTTCACACAAGATCCTAGTCCCTAGAAATTCTTCTCATAACTTTGGTGTTGCCAACACCCTGCTCTACAGGAACACTCTGACAAATGAACCCTGACAAATACTGTACAGAATATTTGAAAACTGGATTTTTTACAGTATATCTCAAGAAAATGTGAGCTGTTAGGTGGTTGCTATAAGGTTGAAAATTGGCAAAGACCTCCCAAATGGATATTACTGTACATAATATTGAGAAAAGATTCGGGGAGTTTGCATGACCTTTGAACCCTCATATGGCATTGCATGAGAAACTATCATGCTGCCGTGTAAAATATAGCCTCATGGGCTTAGGAGTACTACGGAAATCTGATGTTACGTAACAATCTACAGCTGCATCAAGTAACTTGCATCAAGCAACTTGAAACTCTGTTACACAAGGAAAAAAAATCTATGCATCAATTCTATGCAGTGATGCCACAGGATTATTTGTGCTCAGGCTCATCTTATAGTGCCCAAAAGACAGTAAAAATATACATATACTGACATCAAGAAGACATCTTTCATGGGTAGTCCAATGTTATTAGATCAAGAAAATGCCAGGTCTGATTTTGCATGTGCTACTATAGCATGGTTTAATAGACACGTGTGGATGTCTCCTATTGAAAATGAACGGCCTATAATGAAGAATCAGATAACAATGATTATGGACTGTTGAGCAGCTGAAGTCTTAAATAAGACTGGGCATACATTTTTGCTTGCAAAATTGTAAAATTCCCAGATGATTGAAATGTAATTAAAAGGAAAGCTGTGAAACAGTGCTGAACATGCCTCTGTCTCAACTTTTTTTGAAGCATGTTGTTGCCATTAAAATCAAAATTTGTTTATATTTACAAAATAAAATTAAGTTGGCTAGTGAAAACATTGGAAATTTCTTTGTACTTTGTTTTCAATATGTAACTGAAAGCGCTGAAGTTACTAAAGTTTGCCAGACAAGAGCAGTAAGCAGTGCATTTCTCGGTTTCTCTTGCTCAACATTAATGCTGCTTGAGTCACACATGCTGGTACTGCTGCAGAAAGACATTTTATCATAAGAATAATTTTATCATAATTTCATTAGCATTTAAAAATCTTTTTTTTCTCTTTTTTTTCATATGGCAACGATTTAGAAAATGTTTGTCTCAAAGAACAACAACAATTTGCATAAAATCCTCCCCTTCTGGCTAGGATGGTCTTTTAAAGTTTCCTGAGTGTTTTTAACATGTTATTATGCGGTTGCCAGGTTGATTTCTAGGATGTTGCCAGAGTTGCTGCAGTGATTGCCTCTATAAGTTCTTACATATGGCTCAGTGTAAATTTAAGGGATTTTTTTTTTTGTCTATTTTATTGTTTCCAACAAGGCTGGGAAACTCCCATAATGCACTATGGTTGATCTGACTGTGCATGCAATGAGAAAGTTAGCTATTTTCTGTGAATGTGTGTGACATAGCCCTATTGGTAAATAACTGGAAGAGGAATAAAATGCAGTGAGGTTTTTTTTTGTTTGTTTGTTTGTTTGTTTGTCTTTGTTATTTTGTACAGTTAAAATAACTGGAAAAGGATGCCACCAGAAGCCTCTCACATTCAAAGTTAAAAATGGACTCTCCCACTATCATGTAAAAAATAAGATGGATAAAAAAAATGCAAAAATAAGATTTTTAGTTTTATCAACAGTTCTGGAGCCATCAAAAGTCTGCCAAATGGCACAAAAAGACAAACAAACGGGTAGATCTGTGTACAGGTTACATGGGGTGTACATACAGTATACTACCAACATTGTAACCATACAAAGCTGGTTGAAAAACTGCAAACTTGTCCTTTAAGTTCAACCATCTCCTCTCAACAAGCTGTATGATGAGAGGTACAAGTTGTTCAGGACGAGTTGCATAGTAAGATTTAACACTTAGGGTTAGTGTTTTAACAGATGCAGCGTAAGCAGCAGTTATAAAGACTCTTGCTTTAGCCAGTGACACTAATGAATTTGGTTTGAAAAAGTCTGAAAACTGACAGAGTGTAATTGTGGATTATCCCAGAACAATATCCAGGCGCAGGCTTTTGAACTTCTATTTCAGGTCACTTGTCACAGATCACATTACAAACACACACATTTTACCCCTTTCTCGTGGGGTTTGAAGGTAAGATGGAAAAAGTATTTGGAAACTTCTCACTAAGACAAATGTGAGAGATGGGTGTGCACCTTTTAAACACACAAACTTAGAAGCCCCTTCAACCATGTGAAGGTCAGAGGTCAAAGGGTACATATGTGCATTTCAGTCCATCATCTCTGGACAGCTGAATCTGGCTCCCCCTCAAAGCAAAGAGTGTGTGTGTGTGTGTGTGTGTGTGTATGGTATGGAATCTAGTGAGGTACCATTACGCCTCTGATCTTGGGTGAAAAACCCCTCAGGGAAAACAGTGCGGTCAGGTTAAAGGTAAACTCAGAGGTTAGTGAAGTTGAAAGCGTCTAACTGATTGAGGAATGTGGTAATAAACTTTGTGCTATAATATATAGGTAGGAAGTGATAGTTTAGAGGTTAATATTTTTGCATTCATGTCTATAAATTCCTTGAACACTAATGGAGTGGATGGATGGACTGACTATCTATCAAAGCAGATCATATTTACTGTAGCCAACATCAGTTAAAAGGATAGTGTGCTTAATGTGTTATCATTTACTAACCCTTTGTTTTGACACATATAACACATATAATAAAAAAAGAAATAAAAATAATAAAACTTGGGTCAATGGCGTCCAAAAACTAAATTGGATCTAGTTAACTTTCAAAATATCTTGTTTGGTTTTTTAAAGAACTATGTGTGAACCAGAGTAGTTTGCTTAAAAAAAAAAAAAAAAAAAAATGCTTTCAAAATTTAAAAAGGATGCAAAGCGGCCATAAAATTTTGCCTAGAAGTGACCCTTATGACTTGTGCTTGTTGGTTCCCTCTATCCCTTTTCCAATGTTTTTCCTCCCGCTATCTTCCTCACTCCTGTGGCGAGTCCTTCCTCCAGTCGGGAGCAGAGGGACAGTCTGTGGGTGAGAAACAACAGACTCCATCTGAGAGAAAAATAAACGTGTCGTTTTGTTATGTCTGCTCTGTTGTGTATTGTCACAGCAACGACCTCTCGCTCCTCTGTTGTCTGATGCTCTTCCAGTTTGTCTTACCCTTGTGAAAAGATGTTTCAACTATCTATTTTTGACAGTGGTTAACACCCTTCGGTGACTATCACCACTGTGACAAAAAAGCATGAAACTATTCATTTTGTTTGTCAAAGACTGTTTAGAGTTGGGTCAGAATTAGAGCTAAGGTCTGTGTGAGAGAAGGAAAGAGAAAAGTACCTAATTTGACTAAGGAAATAAGATCTTCTCTTCTTGAAGAGGAGAGTTCACCCCAAAATGCCAAAATTCTGTGATACTTTAGTCATTCATCATCATGTCCATCCAAACGTGTGTAACTTATTTCTTCTGTGGAACACAAAATAGGAAATGTTGTAAAAATGTAAATGCTCTCATTTTAATTTAATGAAAAGGAATGTGATCCAGACTGCAAAATGACTGAAAAAGCACTTTAGAAATATCATAAAATCTATATGATTTATGTGCTACATACCAGGTCCTCTAACACCATGTAAAAGCTTTGTCTGAGGAACTAAATAACCCACCAACTGAAAAATGTGCGCTACTGAACCTCAAAGACCTCTGTATGTAAATAATGTTTTTAGCTAACTGGTTTTTAGCTGGTGACTCCTGAATAGACACTCATATTTAGACATGATTGGTTATTAGATCACAACCTTGACACAAGTATGGTACAAGACCAGTTTAGAATGTATTATCCAATAGGGTATGTAGTAAATGTATTTTTTTACTTCACAAAAACCAAGAAAATCAGCTTCCCATGATATGGCCCCTTTAAAACAAAGGCCTGAGCATACTGAACATCCCCCCTAGTATAGAAAGAAATTCAGTGTGTTTCTCACATTGGCACACTTCCCCTACAAACTTCGCAAAGTCACCAACACCTCTCTAAAGCCCCTTTCACACTGCGATTCCGGAAAATACACGGGTGTCCTGGCAATTGTTCCCGGGTTGCTAGATTTTGCACTTTCACACTGCCAGTAATTAATTTGAATATGTGCGCGCATTCACACACAACCCGTAAAGGTCCCGTAAAGATACGTGACATCAGGATGTTACGTGTAATGTACGAGTCGAAAACGCTAGGCACGTCAACTTTCACTGAAGCTAGCGAATGATCTCAGCTTCAGCGCTGAAAGTGAGGAACTAACTGATCTCTGCTTCGTTACAGTGTACAAATTTTTTTTCATCAAGAACGTTGATCTTCCTTCAAAACATCTGGTGAAAGAGTTGCGCGATAACGTGCGTGATGGCATTAGATATAAATTAAAATAAATGTATGCATTTAGCAGACACTTTTATCCAAAGCGACTTACAGTGCATTCAGGCTATCTATTTTACCTATCATGTGTTCCCGGGGAATCGAACCCCCAACCATTCACTTGCTTGCTTGCTAACGCAGTGCTCTACCAGCTGAGCTACAGGAACACTATATGATAGATATTTGATAGATCTGTCTTTTGTTCACACAGCACTCACGGCAATGTTACTAGGTCCCCGACCCGGGATCAATTCAGGAATCAATCCCGGGATGTGTTTGCTTTCACAGAGAAGGCGACCCGGCAATGTTCCTGCAATTTTCGCGTCCAAAATGCAGTGTGAAAGGGGCTCAGTAGTCACTGTATGCTGGTGCTTCTAAGCCAGAGGTTGCTTTGACATTACTTTGGTAATCCAGCTTTATTCCTCTTTTTAAAAGCTTGTGTTTCACATTGGCTCTGAAAGGATTCCTCCCCACGGACATTCCCTCGCCGGAATGTTCCTGGATGCGAGCCAGTGGAGCACATTCTTTTGGCCAATTATGTGCCATGATGTCTCCCACTCTTTCCAGATCACACCATCTCTGATGCCATCCTTCCTTTTTCCTTCTCTATTACCACGAGCTGGTCATGTACCGACTCAGAGTGAGTTCAGCTGTGGCTGAGAGGGGTCAAAGGTTAACAAAAGAGGAGGAGACGCTTACAGGAGGGTCAGGGTGGTCTGGAAACCAGGCGTCCAATACACGTCAACTTTGAAGTGTCACAACTAGCCTAGTTAGCTGGCATGCTGTCCTTAGTCCTACAGCAACATCCTAGCAGAAATGAGAGTGGCTGATTTGAAGAGTTTTTATGCTGCTTGATAAATCTCAAAATCTTGTGAAATGTGCAAGAACATAAAGAAAGCAAGACTCTCAAATAGACAGGCTGGGAAACCAGGAAAGACTCACTAAAGACTAGCTTAGCCAGACTAAAAGACCTGCAGAAACCATCTGAAATAACTTAAACCAGCTAAACCCTAGTTCAAGATGTTTTTTTTTGTTTTTGTTTTTTTTTTCAGCAGAACACAATACAGGCTTTCCATAAAGACTGATGTTAGCATATTGCTAAGCTAACAGCACAATAGTCTAAGCACAAAAATACATGCCTGATTGCGCACATAAATCATAGACAACAGTCTCCCTCCCAACTCGTCATATATTGATGCTTGGTCAGAACACCTTGGCATCGCTTTTTAATGCTCAAGGTGCCCCTTTAATGTCATTATGCGAAGCAACGGAGAGTCCTCCATTGTTTTCAGTTGTCTCTCTTAATTTAATGGTTTTCATGCATTTGTATTAAATAAAAATATTATATTTTATATAAATGTATACTCTCACTGGAGCACGTAACCCCAAACCCTGCCTAAACCTACCCACTTCTGAACAATATAATACATGTAACAGGCAAATAAAAGTACAGTCACAAGTATTTACTAATAAAAAAAACCATAAATAAGCAGTATAAAAGCATTACAAACATATCGTGTTGCATTCCAAGTCTTCTCGAACCAAACTATATCTTTATGCAAAGAAGTAAGGTTTTAATCGCTTGAAATGGTCCCACTCTATTAGCGTGCTCACTTCACGTCTCATTCAAAAAGATACTATATATATATAATAAATCATGACGGTAGTTGTATCTGCCTGTTATATATTGTGTTTTAATGGTAGGTTTAGGGTCTGGGGCTGGGTTACCTGCTTATAAATGTGTAAATAGTGTAATATGAATAAAACTGTTGTGACAGTTTACATTGAAAAATCACACCCATACATATATACAATAATGGCAATCTAATTGCCCAATATATAATTCAATCATGACGATAAGCCTTTTGCATCAGCAGACTGATGCTAAGGTTTTTTTTATTAAAAGCAATGGATGACCCTGCACGCTGAAAAATGATGTTAAATGGGTACCCTGTGCTTCAAAAACCCCTAGATTTTGGCCAAAGTGAAGTATCTTGCTGTTTAAAAACAGCCTTCACATCGAGAGCTATCATGTTGCCTAAAACTGTTGCTTAAATGGACAGCACCCTAAACTGTACATTTCTTCCACAAACCCTTGAACTCCTTAATATAATATTATTTACAACCGAAAACCAAGTCGACTCATCAAAGCCTTTCCAGCTTACACTGTGAGAAATTATCCTCTGAAGATTGCCTCGGGGAAAAGGTCAGGGGTCAGGTGCTGAAGAGAGGGATACAGAGCAGATAAAATCATTATGTGACTCACTACCAGGTCAGATTTATGAGCACTCATTGGTCAGAGCCTAGTGAGATGTTCAGGGCTTTGGTCAAGCAGCGGTCTCGCACTGGGCCCTTTGTTTAGATTCTTCAAAGTTTGGCCCCAGAATTTGGAGGCTTTAAAGATTTGTAATCAGTCTCTTTTAGTTTGACAAAATAAACTGATTTAGTGTTCTTCTGTGGTGTAGTGACTGGACTGGTGATAAGCATGGAGCATCTTTTCAATAGTCTCTTGTAAATAGAGTCTGAAGGGAAGGATTTTGTTTACAGGCTTATGGAACGGGTTTGGCTATCAGGTGGCTGTGGGATAAGATTAGGTGCTGTTAATACAATGAGCATAAGACTGTAAGTGTGGCAGGGAGTGGGCCACTGACCCGATTGTTGCAGTTGTAAGCAGTTGGCAGCGTGCCCGTGTGCCATGATGTCACCCTTCACCCCAGCAGGATTCATTTCTGCTATACTGCTTCATCAGAGGCAGGCTAAAAGCCTCTGAGATGCTGTAGGATGCTGTTTGGAGGGTCTCCCGGGAAGCTGAAGAAGCCTTCGTGTCGTGCTCTGTAAATGTGTGCATCCACACCAGCATGTGAGTGAGAGTCTGCATGTAAGACTGGACAAGTTTAGGCTGCCCTTTTTCTTTTTTCTTGGCCTGTGTTCTATTCTGCATGCCACACACCTCAATGTGAGGATCGTACCATGCTTAATATAGTTTCGCTACACTGTGTTTGTGCAAAGGCTTGTGTGTTCCGTGTTCCTCATATAACCCCTGGATGGATCCCAGGAAAGGGTTATGTTAGGACCCCTTAGTCTTCCTGTCCCACACAAAACAATGTGCAGTCCAGGTCCTTGTGTGCAAAGAAAAGAAACAGTCAGCATGTCAGTGAATTCCTTTCTGGTGAATGAATTTTTTTTTTTTTAATCTGGTTCTTTTCAATAATTGAGTGATTCATTTAGAAAATGACTGATCTGGTCGCAGCGGTTCTTGAGTTAAAAGCACACTGATTCAAAATGAGCATCATTCAAACTGAGCACAAAGGATTTCACTTTTTAAAAGACTTGAGAGATTTTTCGGTTTGTTTGTTGTAAAAGCAAATAAGTAATTAAGTTTAATTAGTTGTGGCAGAAAATATCTCATCATTTGGAAACATTCTAAACACGTTTGTACAATGAAATCATTGGGGTTCATACATTTTGTTCATCCATTTCCTCTCTCTCCAGGGTACTTAATATTATTATAAAAAAAAAAAAATACATATATGTAGTTTTACTTAATCAAGAGTTATGTTTGCAGAAACTGGCATTTATTAAAACATGTTTAAAGCATGTGAAATGTCATGTGACATCTGAGAACATGATGACATATGAAATGCTGAATTGTTTTTTTGAAACAACACATCGAAATTAACTGTTAGAAAAAAGTGGTTTGTAGAAATGAGTCAAACTTTCCAACATTACCGCACATGTTTGAATATAAAGCTAGACTGGAACTATTGTGTACAGTGTTTATATATATATATATATATATATATATATTATGGAAGACGAAACCTACAGAAATTAAAAATAAATAAATAATGATTTATATATTTATTTTTAATTTCTGCAGGATTTGTCCTCCATATATATATATATATATATATATATATATATATATATATATATATATATATATATATATATATATATATATATATATATATATATATATATATATCATAAATGTTTCCACAAAAATATTAAGCAGCCACTATCAACCCTCATAATAATAAGAAATGGTTCTTGAGCAGAAATCAGCATTTTAGAATGATTTATTAAGGTTCATGAGACACTAACGACTGGATTAATAATACAGAAAATTCTGTTTAAAATATATTCAAAAAGAAAATGATTATTTTTAATTGTAATAATAGTTCAGACACCAAAACAAATCTTGTTAGAATAAGACTCATTAGATGACATTAAATGACTTCCCACATTTCCCTCAACAATTTGTAATGGTAACAACTGTAATGATGTAAATGTTTCAATTGTTGTTTTCTGATCAGCTGCTTTTGCAATAGAAGACACATTGATATCTGATTAAAATAGTGGTAAGTGTGTTTTAATCTCATATCAGTGAATGTCACAGGTTTAAACCTGGCTGACATATTTCCTAATAAAGTGACTATTGAAGCTTTGAGTGTCATGCTAACTTTGTATTCAGCACTTCTGCTGTAGTGATGTTGGGCCTCTTCTAAGCTTATGTTCATTGTAGCACAGAGGATTGTACGGTGACGGCATAAGTGTATGTACGGTGACGTGCCTGTTTACACCAGAGAAAACACATGAAGAGACCAGGTGTAAACAGGCCCAGATAAATTCTAATGCATATCTATGCAAATTATACTGCATATGATATTCAAAAACACCACTAAAAAACACGGATTCATTATTTTTCCTTTCACAGACGCTGTGATGCAGCCCTCAAATGCCAAAATGTATGAATTGCAAGCCCTCAGATGAAAAAGATGAATTTTCTGTTTCTTTGTTTGGTTTAGCCACTTGAAAGCAACTTCTTTATCGCCCGGTTTAAAGGCTTAAATCCCAGACTAAATTTCATGTATGGGCTGTTTTAACTAAAATAAATTTGCACTGAATTATCTCTAATAGTCTTCTAAAGCTGCTCAAATGTCCTACTTGAACTATGGTCTAATCAAGGCCCTGTGAAACCTGCGCTATGCATAGGTGAACATAAAATTGCATTATACTTTTTTATTCAGTGATGGAATATTCATAGTGTAGTTTCAAGTAATACATGTACTGTATATCATAAATGTTCTACAAATTGATTAGTTCTGTTATAGCATCTCACTGATCTTTATTTAATGTATTATAATTAATAAGAATGATTTTGGTCAAAAGTTTGTATACGCTGCTGTACTTTTTAAATGTATTGTTGTAATGTACGCAAGATACAGTACTTTCAAGTTTTCTATAAGTGAAAGTCTGTGCACATGTATATCATGTTCATTTAATGACTTTTGTGTTCTTTTAATTTACAGTTTTAGAATATCTTTATAACAAACTAATAGTGTGGTGGTAATGCATTCATAATGAGACGAAATGCTATTGAAAATGTACTAGAAGTTGAAAAGGGAAGCTTAAAATATATTCTAACTCTACATTATTTGTGTATTTTAAATTATGCAAATAAGTACAATTCAGGCCGTTTTTTCAGTACTGTCCTGGAGTCAACTAGCTCAGGTAGGCAGCCCACCTCTCCCACTGGGCGAGAAGAAAACAAAGAAAGACAGAGTTCAAGGAGAGAAATCTTGAAATGAACAGTCACAGCTCAGTGGACATGCCGAGTATCAGACTGAAAATGGCCCGAGAGTATTTCACAGCACAGACAGCCTCACACACACACAAACACTTCACGCATGAGTGAACACACTCCTTTTGCCGAATGGAGATGTTTATTTATGAAAGGGTTTCTTTTGAAAGGTCTGTTTTTGTCTCACATCCTCTCCATCATGAGATCAGAGCGCTGTATTCAACCCCCTCTAGCTCTGGATATCTGGCCATACTGTGTGTGTGTGTGTGTGTGTGTGTGTGTGTGTGTGAGAGAGAGAGACAGCCCACAGTGAAATATGAGATGGAGATGCCGTTTCTATTTCAAGGTTGTAATCTCAGCCAGCACTCATGTGTGTATGTGTGTGTGTGTGTGTGTGTGTGTGTAAGAGAGAGAATTGGCCATGAAGTGTTGGTTACTTGGTGTTCATTCCTGTTTTTTGTTCAACTGAGCCATGTGGTAAATTAGCATTTGTCCTGACATCTATCACTAACCTCTCGTTCTTTCTTTCCCTCCTTCACCACTCAGCAGTTGACCTCTACACAACACTAAACACTTAACCTGAGACTGTCAGCGGTGGTATTGTACAGGTCTGATGAGTCGTAAGTGCAACCCCTTCGATAGTTAATGGCATAGTGGATAGTCATTTTTGCATTTAGACTTTATTTTTTAAGAAATGAGACTTAAATATACACAATTCAACTAGATGGGTAAAAAAAAAAAAAAAAAAGTAAAAGACTGTAAAAAGCTACACCTGTTATAAATTAGATGACGACTCTGAAACTCCGGAAGTGTTTCCCGTTCAGCCAACAGTCCATGGGTGTCTGATGCTAAGACAAGGTGGTTTATAATACCTAGAGAAAACTATCGGTTAGCTTTTCCATTCCTCCCTCACGATGGCTCCCATATCAAGATCACATGACCAGTCTGACATTATAGTTCAGTTAATAAACAAGAACTTAATGCATCCACACCAACAGATGTCAGTATAGCATACTGGGAAGCATAACATTTCAGGAAGTCAAATAGTATCGAAACATCTATTATACATGCAATGATTAAAAGCATCGAATTGTAAGCACCAAATCAATTATTGGAAAAAAAAACAACTGGATATAGCAGTTACTTGGTTACATTTAAAAGCAATTTCCTCAAAAATGAATAAATTGATAAAAATAAGAACCTAGAACAAATCAGTAAAAGGCAGTCAAGTTCCCCTGCTGTTCCTCTGTTTCCTTGTCCTGTTTATGTAATGACTGTGCATGGGGAAACCCATGGAGAGGGTTCCTGATCACAACCAAGCTTTCACACTGCGCTGGAATGGTGTGCTCATGATATCAATGAAGTTCAGCCAGGTGTCTTCCCTTCGCAGGAAAAAAAGTACAGCCTAAAACACAGACTTTTTGAGGAACCACAACAACCAATACTAGGGGAAGGGTTACGTAAATTTTTCTCACTTATTAACTTCTCTTTTTTTAAAGCTTACTGGATGCATGCATAGGACTGGCATTTGGGGTTGACCTCTAAACTTTAACGCCCTATGTTCCAGATCGTGTGTTTCGGCTCAGGCTCGCCCCACTCCTGTGGTCATGGTGGTTATTCTGTAGGAGGTTGTGAGGGATTCCCAGTGAGATCTCGCTGTTGTCACCTATCTTGATCTTTTGTCCCCCCACCATGGGGTGGTCGATATCTTCTCTGTTGTGGCTTTTTCTTCCTACATGTGACGGCAATGTTGTTTCTCTTTCTGTAAGTTCATTTTTTTATGTTTTTCCCCCCAGTCTTTCTCTCTAAGTCTTGCAATCTCTGTCATTCTCTTGAGAAATGCCCTAGTTGTTCTTTATCCCCCACATGCGGCTGTGGCTGCTAACTCAGACAAGGGTTAGAGATGGAGTCCTCGAGGGTTTGGTTCTTCTGTGACCTTTTCTTTCTGCCTAACGGGAACTTGCATTATTGATAAAAAAAAAAAAACTTGCCAAGTTCAGATTTCTGAGACGTGTCTAAGCATCCAATGCTAAAACCAGAAAGCCTCTATGACATTTACTATGTATTGTTACTTCGGCACAGACATACAAATCCACTCATGACTGGATCTAAGAGCCTCTTGCTTAATACCATCAATATTTATCAAGCCAAACAGAGAGATTTCGGAAAGTGGTAGCAATTTTTATTTAAATCCCAAAAGAGCTAACTTTGAATGTTTTCTCACAACATCACTCATTTTGCACAGATGTAAAAATGGGCATCTTCTGACCATGTATGAACTGAGAATACTGGTGACAATCATATATACATGCATTGGCATTGATAAACTGTTTGAAAAATATGGCAATGCAAACTATGGACTTATTTTACATGTTGTCTATGTGTAGTCTACATTAAATATGTTCCATTTTAAGTCCATTTAAACCTTTAGACACATATTTATTCACATTTTTGAAAATGTAGTATGCTTTTGCCAGAGGCTTTTAAGGTTAGGTAAGACCTACAAAAGTGAAATTATCTAACTAACTACATACATACAGATAGATAGATAGATAGATAGATAGATAGATAGATAGATAGATAGATAGATAGATAGATAGATAGATAGATAGATAGATAGATAGATAGATAGATAGATAGATAGATAGATAGATAGATCACATGATCAAAGACACCTTCATTGAGACACATCGTGTAATTCAAGATTTAAAAAAAAAAATGCAATCATGTCATTTTTTGACTCACATTCATGTTTGGATGATATATTTTTCAATTATGTTTATGCATTCATATCTTTCACCTAGATCACCTAAGATCTTTATGTTGAAAAAAAAAGTCTAGTTTTGTATACCACTAGCATGTTTGATCATCAATCCTGACTAACCCAATTAAAACCCAATTAAAAAAAAACATTTTTTAAGACAAAAAAAAAACTAAAACAAATGTAAAGTGTATCAGATTGCATTATATTAATGGTTTTGGTTATGCTTAATGGCTTCATGCAGTAACATGGAAAAATGATGTGTAACTTCATTGTTTAGTGAAGAAAGCGTGTGCACAGATGAGAAAAAATCAGTCTGTTGCTCAAAGTTCTGTTATCTTCAGAACTACAGAAAAAAGCAAAAAAAGGTGATGCATGCGAGACCACAAAGCAGAATGCAGATGGATGTGTTTGTGCATTGGGAAAAACACGGTCCCCATACCACTAACCCACACTGTGCTCTTCATATATGACATTTACACATTCAATGGCTTTTCTCTTTCGTTTTTGGTCTTTCTCTAGCACTCACTCTTTTGCGGTTGAGGTAAAATGGGGTCTGCTCGTTCACACAGCGAGAAGGCGATACACACACAGTAATGCATGCAGTTTCACACAGACAAGAGAATTTGAAGATCCTTTTTTTTTTTTTAAAAATCATTATTTTGCAGTATATAGTGTGCAAAATCTAACTTAAACTCACTTTCCAAATGTGCCAAGGGGTCATACTCTGCTCCATACATGTGTAAGAGGAAGTGTGTGAGTATGTGAAATCCCAATAGCAGAAGGATGTAACCTTTACCTATAACACCTCTCCATGCTGCACAACGTCCAGCTTTTCACATTTGTTTTTCGAATGTGGGGAGGACTATCAGCGGCCCACTCTCTCACTTCCTCTGGTTCGGAAGAGTTAATCCCACTCTCCTCTCAGAACAACCCCTCCTCTCTTAACAAAACAAGCCCATCAGGCACCTTGGAAACCCAGCCATTTTCCCATTAAGGCCATGTGATGGAAAAGCTGTTGATTTTCCTGATTTGATTTAGCCCCGTGAAACCGATCCTGGATCATGTGGCTCATCCAGGAGAAAACTTGAATGGAAGAGGAAACAGATGAATTAAAGGGAGGGGTTCCAGTGAAAACAGAAAAAGAAGTCCAATTTATTCTCTGTAGCCCAGTTTGAATGTGATCAGACAATAACGGCTGCAGAGCTGGACCTGTGCTGTCCACTTCACAGTGGGGCCGAGTATCTCAGCTGGATCTAATTGGGTTCTCTACAGTAGGTTTGAATCAAAGAATTTCTTGTGAATCCTCTCGTTTTGCTTGGAGGATTTAAAGCATTTAACTTTTTTTTTTTTAACTATAGATTTTGTAAAATTATAGCTGTGCTTTTTTCAAGACAAACTAACAAGGCAATGCTGATTAACCAAGTGTAAAGAACATCAGCAAGGCCGTGATTCATTCATAGACCATTCACAAATAGGAAACAAGATGTTAATACTGAGTGTTGAGTGTACTTATAAAACCCAAAAGGCTGCCAGCAACAGTATTCTGCTTACTTAAGCAGCTAACATACATCTCACGTTTATGAAGCAGCATCACGTGTCCTTCGTCAATAGGGTAATCCCAGAATGCATTGCAATAAGCTCAGAAAAGAAACATCTATTCAAGAGGAATGTTGATTAAACATGTTTTTTTTTTTCACACCTTGCTCATTAGAAGCCATTCTTTTTGAAATAACGATGTATTTTCTTTGTTCTTGTAAGCATACATGAATATGGAAATTGTGCTTGGATTTGCACCAAAACAATCTGAGAGCAACTGAAAAAGATGGTTTCGGCCCAACTGAAAATATACTCTGGAGTGTTCATTTATGGTGAGAAAGCAAATCAACTCAATGGACTAGCACACCAAGTTGCCTCATAATTCTTAATGGGAAATGTGTTACATAAAAAGAAGCAGTGTCCAATATTTAACAGTTAGAGCAGGAATGAAGGCTTATATACGGTTCGTATAAAAGGGTTCGTAATAACAGCTACAGATATGAGCGGTTTACCTTGACCAATGAGAGAACAGTTTTAAGGTTTAGATTCTAGTTGTGAACTGCAAAAACACATTTTGGTAAGCTTTGAAATGTTACCTTGTAAAAGGGAACCAAAACCAGTTGTTTCAATAGGGATCCACGAAGCAGAATTACATATGGACGAAAGAATTCCACATGCAGATTTCGCAGCTGATTCAAGTTCATCACACATTGACAGAAAGCCGCTTGGTTTGAAAGTGACTTCTGTGTGAACTGTGCTTCATACATTTTTACAGTACTGTCAATAGACAAAGGACCTTTTTTGTTGAAAAGAAATGTGCTAATGCGATTGCAGATTTATAGTGTTAGCTTAGCAACATGCTAACATATCTTACATATTTCATGCGTTTAGTGCTATTTGTGCATGCAGTTGCTGCTTGAGAAAGTTTAGTGCCTGTTAAATTTGCTGCTTAAAGGGTCATTCATGCTAAACACATTCTTGCACTCAAAAACAGCCAGGAATTTCAAGTTGAATTATAAACCTGGTGAAAGTTACTGACAAAACAAAGATACGTGTGATACAACGGCCAAAGCTGTCCATCTGATGCATGAGTCTATAGACTAGAATTAAATAATAGTGCAGATGGAATGTCTCTGTGTGAAAGCAGCTGCCTATATAAACAGCAAGGCAGCTTTTTAGACCAGAGAGCTATTGTCTACACCACAGTTTTCTTCTGAGAAATTGTGTTGACTCAGATCAAAGCTCACATTCACTCCAGTACTCATACATTTGAACTAGTGCACTCTAACTCATGCATCTGTCAGCATGCCGTTCAGATTAAAAAGCTGAGACTTGTGATTTTATACCCACAGAGCTGTTATGTCACAAACGCACCCCATCTGGATATTAGATCTCAGAGAAACACATTGCAGATGGGATTTTACGGTTCCCCCCACGCGTTCCTGTGGGAGAAGAGGCCGAGTATTTTGATGGACAGCTGTAATCTCCAGTGAAAGTATTTGATCAGTTATGGCCAGTCAAAAACATAAAGAGACACGGTCTGGAGTTTTGATCTGACAAACTGCTCTCCACAGTACCCACTGGTACCCACAATCACCAGTGCTTGATAATACAGAAAACAAGTTAGATCAGCAGATTTTTAACTCTAGTTTGGCAGTTAGGCCATGGTACGGTTAGGACTTTTTGACCTGTATATGTTTATAAAATTGAACAATATGTCCACTCAGCAAGCATAAACCACATGCTTCTGATGCACAGAACAAACCTCTATTTATCATTTATTACTGGCTTATATAACAGTGCACTTTGCTGACTTATTCTGGCCATGTTTGCTGTTTTAAAGAGGTATAGTGCTGTCTGGTAAGGCTATACTCCTGATAAATCACAGGTTCAAGTGCCATGTTTAATCTATAAAATGCAACCACATGTGCATCTGTGCTTATGGGCGTGATATGGGCTGGATTAGTTTATTATTCCCACAGACGTCTCAGAATGGAGATAAGGACGGGAAATTGAGACACAGGTATCTGGGTCAGATCTATTATTAAAGCTCTCCAATAATAACAGCTTGGCCAAATTATACTCTCAGCTAATGTCACACACCTGCGCTAAAACCACACTGAACAGATGACCTGCTTTGGGAATACAATTATTTTCATTTTTTTTTAAGTTTGGTTTTAGCTTGACCTGTCACAATATCAGATTTCCACAATGCAATTATCATGTGCAAAAGAAATCACAGTAAGGAACTTTAAATGTTATTTTGTCTTTCTCTTTTTTGGCCAATGAATCAGTCTTTGTCTTGTTATAGACCTATGTTTAGGTTAGACTCCATATTGAATTTTTCATTTACGAAAACGAGGCTGTTTTGTGATGGACTTTACAATGGCATATGCTGTATAAAGGTCCTAGATCACATGTCATTTTCAAAACTCGCAAGGCAGCAGGTTTTGGATCAGAGCTAATGTGTATGTGTTTGAGTTTAAATGAAAGTACTTCAGCTGTGTCCACACCATCTCGCTTTGGTCCGTCTTCTCTTAAACACCCCATTAGCAGCAGACATATCATTGTCTAAGGTCAGCTTCTCACCTCCTTAACACCTAAACACACACTCTGAGGGAGATAATGATATGACATATCCCTGCACACGCACCGGGCGGCTGAGATACGTGACCCCGCCGGTGTCTTTGATTAAGATATGCTGTCCCTCCTGTCTGAAAGCCTCACTGTCTCTGTTTGCCTGCAATGCTACAGTATGATGGGAATTAAGAAACAATACACCACATTCATCAACACCCAGAAAGACCAGCTATATTCTTCCTAACAAACATCAGAGATTTTTTAGCTAGCATCTTCCCAGCAACTTTCTGCATCTCAAACCCCTCTAACGCTAAAAGGTTGAAAATACTTTTAGAAAACTTTCGTTTCTAAATGGATGGTTCTTCCAAAAAATGAACGTGAAACAACATGAGGGTGAGTAAATATGGCACAATTTTAAATATTTTGTTAAAATGTCCCATTAAATGTGCTCAAGGTCAAATTTAAAGAGTTGTTAATGTACACCAGCCGATGCTGTGGTTCAGAAAGGCTAATAAACATCAGTATGTGCTGGCAATCAGTTCTGACCCCAACAGAATCTAAACATGCTGGAAGCCTGGAACAGCTTGAACCTTGAATGATATACTGTAGTGTTCAAACACACTCTGTTCTCATAAAACCATAGCAATAATATCTCTGTGGGAGGATCTGTATTAGACTTTAGCAAATATACTTTAATGACCTACAACAGTGCCAAATAACAGATAACTGCCTCGTGTTCTGACAGAACATGCCTCTCTGAGACTGGCAGAGCTGGTTTTGTTCTTTCAAGAGCGTATTTTATTATGTATATTGTGTGCTTAACATCAATTCGGTTGTTCTCTACATCTCGAACCCCCCTATTTTTAAATATTTAAAATATATCCGTTTCTTTCTCTGTCTTCACACACTTTGAGGGAGTGGTTGCCCTGCCACGAGAGAGTAGATGCTGCACCGGGTATAATTTGACGTTGAGTCTGGGTGGAGACGCTTAGCATGCTGCTTGCGAGGTAGCACAGGGCATACATTTGTTGCATTTCCCTTCTTTTTCTGCATATGCATCTTTTTTTGTAATTAAATTGGGACTGAATTTCCTGGAAAAGAGAGAGTTTCAATCTCAGAACTAAACATCCCACCTCACCGCAAACTTTTGGGTGTTTTGGTTTGAAAAGGTGGAATGAGTCACATACAGGGGGCTGTAGATGTTGGAGAATTTGATCAAAACCCTGACATTTCACTATTCTACATTCAAATCTTCATCTGCCTACAACCGTATTTTAAACGCCAAACTGTGGTCACCTTTGAACACTTCCTACACCCTGACATTTCAATAATTGCCGATAAATTTCAACAAAGCTTGGGTTAGGACATTTTGGCAAACATTATTGTCTCTGCATTCGCACATAATGATTTAGCACCGAGAGATAACCTGTTGCAAGTAAATCATGGTGTAGTGTGGGGTAAAATCCTTACAGAAAATGGAGTGATATGTTTAACGGTCTTGACTTTTTCCCATCATAGAGTCATTTCTCTGCGGGGTGTTTCGCGAGTGCAAATAAACCATCGTATTTGGGATATTTTGCAAGTGCTCAAGGGCAAAAACTGTTAGACATTCCATTCAATCTATCAGAGCTTTAAACCCTTCATTTTCTCCATAAACCGGCCTGACTGACCTCGAAGCAACAGTATACTGTAACAAAAGAGACAGGAAGACAGGAAAGAGCTTGTGCTGGGGAATAACTGGCTAAAGGTAGCTAAGCTGGAAAATTGAGAAAATATTTTTAAGTAACGTGACTGTAATTCAGCAAAGTGGGTTTTTTTTTTGTTTTTTTGTTTTTGGCACAGTACACCTGCACAGAATGTTTGTCTTTTTACACACACACACACATACACACAAACTTAATATACGACATTGAGAACTACCTTTGATGGTTCGAGCAGTTTTTATGTTGAACATTAATTTTCAACCAAACAACACAAAACACAAAACACAAAACAAAACAAAACAAAACAAAACAAAACAAAACAAAACACATAAAAAACAAAACACAAAAAACAAAACACAAAAAACAAAACAAAACACAAAAAAATAAAAAAAATAAAAAAAATAACTATCTGGCAATGGCCATGAGAGGAACGAAGCTGTCGGCTGGTCCCATTGTTGATTGGCCAAAGTACCTTGCTATGGGGGAGCGAGCAGTTGACTACGAAAACTTGAAAAATACACTTCTCTAGAAATTCTGTATTTTACTGGAGTTATCTTCAATGGTTATGGTCAGCTACAATGCTAGAGTGGGAGTCTCCAACAGAAAGGGATCATGGTCTGCAAAATCTCTTTCAGCACTGGGTGAGACCTGATCTGCATACCAAGGAGGAGGTTGGAGAACTCATTATCTTGAAACTGTTACTTCTTGTGCTCCCCATGACAGTCGTTCCCAGGTTTTAGCAAAGTTGGTCTAGAAATACATGGATGTTCACGTTCTCTTCCGTGCTCTCAACCACCGAGAGGTATACAGTATAAGTCTGGTATCCCTGATTCATCCTAGAATTTTCTGCTATTGCAACACCACTGACGGTTTGACTTGTTGACCAAAACAGTGAAGAACCCTGTGGGGTGGACATGTGCCTGTGAGGAGAGGATGTGCTCTGGCCCAGTACTACAAAACCCCAACTTTGATCAACGGTTCCTGGTGCAAGTCGACACTTCAGAGAATGGAATTGGAGCTGTACTAGCCCAGTGGACTGGGACAGAGGAAAAGCAGTTATGTTCCCGAGCAGGAAACTATTGCCGAGTGTAGCAAAACTAATGGTTAATTTGTGCTTTTATTTATATTTATGGTTTAACTATAGTAACTTTATTTGAAGTAAAACCATATTTTTTAAAAAAAATATTGAATACAGGGGGAAAGGGTGAAGGACTTGTCTCATATTAATCCCAAAATAGAGACAGGACTCCAGTGAATGGATCAGAAGCTGGCAGAAGATCTGCAGAGTAATACATGAAGGGATTTGCAACAATAACACAAGCTGTTTAAACAGTTTCCGCTTTTTTTAGAAGCATAATAATAGAAGTATAGTGAAAAGTGATGGGATATTAAGAGAAGACAATACAGTATGTCTGGGTGAGAAGAGAAGACATGTTCTGTGATTGCTTTTGGGTGAGAGTCTTTGATTTTCTCAGGCATTTATCAAAGCTTCCAACCGGAAAATAATAATAATAATAATAATAATAATTGTTTCAAGTAATCACTGTAAATATTGTCTATATTGGAAACATGCATGTGGCTATATTTTTTCCAAATTCACAAGTGATTAAGAACTGGCAGTAAATTTTCCATTTGCTTCCAGTCTGAGCTGAAAGCTTACAGCAGGCAAATGTATCCACTAGCATTCTTGAGGCATGTGAACTGGAGGAAGTGTGTTTGGTTTAGTTCTGCCCTGATGACAGTCATCTACTGCCTGTAATGAATCTGTTCATGCTGCTTATTTGATCAGCTCATGGCGGTTTGTTTTCTTGTGCTACCAGAGGGTGAACCACATTCGTTTCTACTTACAGACACACTGACTGGCTCAGTGAAATCAAACAATAATTAACTCAGATTAAGAGTGCATAGTGCATAAGTACCAGTGTTCAGGGTTTGTACTCCCTTGTGAAGTGGTGGATGAGTTTATTTAGGAATAACATTATAATCAGGTAGCAGCTCTTAGCATTACAATCGTTTTAGAGGTGAACATGTATAAAAGACTGCAGATTTACATCATGTTCCACAGCTGTGGCAAACAAGGTACAGTAAGTTCGGTGGTTCAAAAATAAGACTATTGAGAGTGGACCATTACACATATACTGACCATGATACAGAGTTGGTTTCAGTTGGGAATGACATTGAACCAAATGGGTATTTCAAGAAACATAAGGTTCGTTTTCAAGGGGGTAACAACATATATCACAATCATTACAAATAAAAATTGTAATTATCAAAAAACTAAATAAGAAAAAATACTATTAATAATAACTTAATACATCAAAAACAGACAAAAGACATAACGAAAACAAATACACGTAATTCAAATATAAAAACAAATATGACAACATGGTAATGTTATGGTACTTTGTTGTTAGTGGATGTATAAATAATTCTTCTTATTATTATTATTTAAATACGAAAATTATTTGCTCTAAGAAACTTGGGTTTGTCAGGATTCTCAAATAAACAGCAATGTTTGAAAACACAGAGTATTTATTTTTATGGGAAATCGCCCTATACGTTTGTTATTTATAGTTGTCTCTGCATATCAAATTGTACATATGAAAAAAAGGCACACATTTGAATTTAAGACCCTGAACCTATCAGTCTGACTCATGACCAATCATAACGTGAAATGTAGTGTTTTCAATTAGTAGGGTGTTTGCGCTCTCTTGGGATGCACTGGTTCAGTGGAAGCCCTTTACGGTCTTCTGGGTTGAGTTTTACAGTTGTTTGTTTAATAGATACATCACTAACATCCCCAGCCCACGCAGCTGCAACAGAGCGGCCCACACCCACACAGTACAGTCCAAACTGCTCATCTGGTTTTAGTCTTCAGGCTCAACAGAATGCAGGGGGTCTATTAGTAAGAGCATCTGGAGCAGTGACTCGCTATCTGTGGGTGAGGGCGACTCATCACGACGGCGCCACAGAGGGGGTCACACTGAGAGGGACGCAACATTTAGCACACCCCATCTGACAGAATAAACATATCTAAATTTATTACATACAGCTGTGGTTGATGAATACATGGAAAACCCTAAAAAATGATGAGCAACTGTAGCATCGGAGCCATGGCAAAGCAGTTGACGCATAATCTTACAGGACTACACTGTATAGTCATTTCCGCATCACATTCCATATGGACATTCCTGACATTCTAGTTTTTATATGACCATCTGATTTGATGAAATGGATGATTTTGATAAATGGATGTGCTGCATGACAGAAATGTCCACACAGATGGGTTCTAACTGAATGCAGGTTAATTCAAATACAAAGGACATTATTGTTTTCCCTGCTTTGGAGATAAACTGATTTCTAATTTGAGTCCAATTTGTTCAAAGCACCACTGAATATGCAAAACCCTGGCTGTTTGTTTGTTCATACATTTGGGAGTGAGCCGCTCAAGTCTGAACACCATCAGACAAGTTTCTTTTGGCCCGCACCAATAATTATTTATCATAACTACACTTAATTAATAAATGATAAAAAAATAAATAAATGACAATAGTCATAATTTAATCACTCTCATGTTGTTCCAAACCTGTATGACTCTCTTTCTTTTGTGGAACATAAATATGTTTTGAGTTGTTTTGTTTTCTTCTGTTTTGTTTGGAAGAAAATTAATGTTCAACATAAAAAAAGTTTTTGTTTTGTTTTGTTTTGTTTTGTTTTGTTTTGCCCCTTTGACTTTCATTGTATAGACAAAATAGTTTAAACATTTTTCAAAATATTGTCTTTTGTGTTTCTCAGAAGAAAGTCCTACAGGCTTGGAACCACATAAGGGTGAATAAATATTGACAGAATGTTCATTTCTTCTATAAACTATCATTTTAAGAAACACAGCACAACAGTTAGATCTGCTCATGAACGTGTTTTTCTTCTGCCTTCAAAAGAAATATTTGCTCTACACGATCCAGTCTCATAAAGTCCACACATAAAAACAAATAAATACATGAAATGTCCATATTTGTGCTAAAGTTGACATTCTCTGACAGTTTTGAATGAGTTAATTTGATTCTGTCATCAAAATCATCAGGACTCTAACCCAAACTGGAAAAATGTGGGGGTTAAAGAAATAGAGCAATGAGAGAATGGATGGGTTTTGAGGCCTGTGACTTGCTGTGGTTTTCACACTTAGCTGAGTCATCACATGTACACTCCCTCTCCCTCACCAGTCCCCACTCTGTCCACACATCTGCATGTTCATACAAACCTCCAGCCGAGTACCATAGCTCTTCTCACTGTTTTTATAATTACAGGCCAAATGTCTTTGGTCGCAGGCTAATTGAAGGCTCCCCTGAAATACCCACACATGACTCTCAGAGAAAGAGTTGGAAGGAGAAATAGAATCAAAAAGCAGATTGAGAAAATAGAGTTCACATTGGTGGGGACCTTCTAGGATCCTTTCCTTGATTTTTGCTCTGTTTAAAGGCGCAAGAAGAGTGTCTCTTGAGGCTACACAGATCTGCTGCTCTGTTTCTTGTAAAAGGAATTCCCAACCACTTGAATGTGAAGCGGGTCGGGACAGAGAGAAAGGGGGAGGGATGAAAAGGGGTGTAATTTGTTGTGATGAAAAATGTGCATGCTTGACCCTGTCTACCTTAAGAGATTGCAGATACTGTGAGCATTAGCCAGGCCGAGTTGTCATTAGCGGCTGATAGCAGCAGCTTTTAGGCTCTATCATGATCTTAACCCAGGCTCATTCGAAAAACATGCCTGTGGTGACATTTCTGAAAAATGATATTATGTTGTTTCTTGCTCATTTAGTTACACTTTCAAAATTAAATGTTCAGCCAGTGGCACTAAAAGTGCATTCAGTTTATCTAAAATGTATGTGAATCCTGCAGCATTATATTACAGTATGATGGTCGTTGTATGTATTGCAGCAATCCAGAAATGAAATGTATGGTGAGTGGCACTTAAGTTTCATCTGAAACATCTGATCGTGAAATTAACCATAACATTTTAGCTTGATTCTACAAGTCTCTGAACTCTTTTATTGTGACTTGGGTTTACAGTGACTCGGATCACAAGAGCAATGCTGTACCACTAGTGTGCACATAGAAAAACCATTCATATGGAGCTGGTTATGTGATGCAAACATCAAAATGTATTCGTTTTCAAATCATGCACTATGGTAAAAGTGTTTTAAGGCCATAAGTTTTGTGCTAGGATCTGGGTGAAAATCTGTATTCATAATTTGTGTGAAAAGGAATAAAAGTAGTTGGGGTTTTACTGCCACTCGTGTTCATCTCAAATGGAAACTGCAGTGAATTGTATGTTTAGGTTTATGTAGTTTTACGAAAATGTAGGTAGAGGTGCGTTTTTCCACTGAGTCTAGGAGAATGATCTGTTCCCTGAAGGAACAGTCTGCAGAAGTCACACCCTAAAACACACCTCCTGCTACATCTCCACACCCTGTAAACCTGTACTCCCACACCCCCACAAAACAACACAGACGCCAGGCAGATTAGCTTAGCTTATGGACAATAACACTTTGGAATTATGGGATACGCCATATGTGGGCGATTAAGCTCTGAATGAAAACCAACGAGCCAAAGACAAATAAGGGAGACTCTATTAGGTGAAGGAGTTTAAACCTCACAGGATTTCACATCAAAGAGAAGCGATGGGAACAAAATCAGTCTGAGTGCTGGGGACAAAACAACGACACCATTGACTGATGGCCACTTTTTGGGTGGAGGTGTAGGAGGGTGTGGGAGCGTGGTACACTGAAAGCAATTTTTGTTCTACTTCATGCTTTCTACCTAGACAGATACCTAGAAGGTGTAATAGGCATCCACAAAATCTGTCCTAAAACATTGCCCGTTAACATTATTCTGAGTCTAAGATGTCCATTGGATGAGCCTTTCAGAATCTTAGTAGAACTACAAATAAAGTATGTCTGAACTCACGGCATTCATAAAACAGTTGACAAAAAGTATGCGGTTGACCTACTACTGTACTTCTGCTGAATTCTTATGTGTGCATCTAGTGTACAGTTGACTGCATCTAGTGTACAGTTTTTGTAGCTTCACAGTATGCGATTTTTTATGCATTGTTTACATAGTTAGCTTAGCAACAGTATAATGTCAAGCTGCTGTGCTCTTCACATGAGGAGAGCTATTTGAGTGTTAAATTAAAATAAGTTAGATTGTAAACAAGCCTATAGACAATAAATGTTTGCTTAGCAGGCAGGTTTAGCAGTAAAGAATAAGGCAACTCAACTAGGTTTTGGAACAGAGCTTGTAGGGATGTGGTTTCTATATGCGTGTGTGTTTACATACCATACACTTCTGCACGTTTCTCTGAAACTGGCATCCCCTCATGCCCACTGACAAGCAAACACCAACCGCACCTGAAAGTTACAAGTGTGAAGCCTTGCTCAGCATAAAGTTTTCTGCTTGAGAGTCTGATATGGGTTTCAGGATCTGAATGAGATGTAATGACGAGTTGAGTCACGGAATGTGCCAAAGGAATGATCACACGCAAACATAAATGACAAACAATAACTACAACCAATGCAGACGGATTTAACTACGACCACTATAATAAAATGTGATGATGAAGATGATGATGTTTATTAATGATACATTTAATTCAATTTCATGAGAAGCATTAAATTAGTAAACATGATTCATAACTTCAGAGAAATATAGTCTTTTAAATGACAAAGCAAGTTTACTTTGGCATAAACTGAACCAGTTTCATACTTCATACTCCAATAAATGTTAATTAAAGCTTTATATTCTAATACCGCCATAATTTTCTGAGTGCATGTCTACTCTAAATTAAAATATATACCCAAATTTAACTGTCTACATCTCTTTTCTTATTCATCATGCATGTCATTTTGAGAACCATTTTGCTTATAATTTGTACACAATTAATAGTGCATGAGACCCACTATATTTTTATTCTGAGTTACTGAATTTGAGTGCTTGTGTAACAGTTGGCTGATCCCCAAAACAAACGGACAGTGGTCTGTTATCTTATTACAGGTGTGTTTTATACATTATATCATCTACTTCTGAATTATGATCAAAGGCATTTGTAAGGATGAGACAGTATCCAGTAAAGACGACGGATAGCTGATAGCGTGTGTTTTTGTAACACTACCTCTGTGTCTGCGAAACACCAAAGCATCCAAAAATGAGGATCCTAGAGACTCACTGGATGTAGATCAAGAAAATAAATGATCCGAATCCATGACACTTTACAGAATGACTGAACAATCAAACGCAGTGTCATATCATTCACATAAAGGATAACAGCTGCTTCAAAGATGGCCGAACCTAGCATGCCTGGCATTGACTTTATGGGCACAGAGGACCAGTCTGTCCTGACCCAGGTGGTGTTAATGAGAGGACAGGAACCTTTGATCTCAGGGCTGGTGTTATACCATACCAGTTAAAACAAAGTGCAGACACATCAAACACAGCGTTATATCAGCACTGAGTCAATTTCAGGGTCAGTCCTCTGTTGTGGTTTGGCAGAGACTAAAAGGAAAAGAGAGAGATATGTAAGATAATGACAATACAACAATGGATGGGGTTGTGAAGGGAACATTCCAGCCTGACCCATAAACACCCCTAAACCTTTTGACCTTTGAACCCAAACCTCTTATCAATGTCGTTTTGATAATGTAGTAGGTTGTTTTCCTTTTTCCATGCTTAGATTTTAAATTTTGTCTCTGTTCAATATAAATTTGTTGTTAAAATACTCTCTTCTACCAAGTCATTTGTAAGTTGATTTCTCTGAAAAATGTAATATTGTAAGCTCTAGCCGACACAGCAACATTGGCTCAACCAACTGCATGAATTGGGGGCAGGATTATCTGTTTGTCCGTCCAGTGAACATTGGGGGAGTGTTCAGGAAACCTGTTTGAAAACAGCCATTATTATTTCTGCAGTTCTGTTAGGTGATTCTAATGAATTACATGTTTAAGATTTAAGTGTCCAAATAAACTTTAGAGGGCCACTGTATTCCCGAATGTTCTGCAACAAGCTCTGAGAAAAGTGAAAATTATAAATATATTGCATTCAATACTGAAAACTACTTACAGAATTTGTCTGAATGTGCATTGTGTACTTCACTCATAAAAAAAGGATATTAAAAAAACTGTACTCATGGGTAAAATGTGCACTTTGTAATAATGCCAATATTTTTTCTTTTTTTTCTTTTTTAAAGAAGTACAGTTATTTTTGTGCATTGACTAACACAGTAAAGCACATGTAAGTACTTGCTTATTTTAACTGCAGTATGTTATTTAATCAAAATAGATTTTTTTTACACTCAATTTGTAACTTCCTCTTTGCAAATATGTAATTGCAAATCTATTTAAACACATGACCTATAGGTTTCAATAGAAATGACATGGAAATATATTTTAGTTTTCTATAAATGCTTGTTATTCAGCAGTACCCTTTAACCAGATTTCAAATACAACAGAAGTAATTATGAAATTACATATAGAGATAAGTCCTACTTAACTGGTTAAAAAAGCACTCTAAAGTTCAGCTAATTGCATTTTATATACATTTAAACTATAATACATTTTAATTCAGTTGTAAATAACATGCATTTAAGTATTTGTGAACATTACATTCAGTTTGCACTGTATTTGAGTATATTATTTCCGTAATAAGTACCCTTGTAAAAAAGTTTGTTTAAGTTTTCTTAAAAGGGGGCTTATCTTTTTCCACCTTCAGACATTTTCTTGGCCATAACTTGCTTTTTTATAATATGAATATAGCAGAATAGTGAGTCAGCCACTGCAAAGTCAAGACGTTGCTCAGCCTTTCTAATGGAAACTGGCAGCGGTGCAAATGGCACACAGCCTCTCTGGGCTTCTGACTACCTGTTATGAACAAAACAACAACAACAAAACTCCTCCATCTGACTCATGCTGAGTGCTGTTCATCATTGTATGGATCACAGCCTGTCATTAACATACACTTTTTGTTTTAAGTGAGGTGAAGAACATGTATCCTCCTGTCGTCGTGCAACGTCTGAGCACAGGACACTGACCCTGAGATATCACTTTTCAGGAAGCAAATGAGAGACAAGGCCTAGACGTATGTCATTAAAGAAAATGTCCTGCCCCAAGCCCATAAAGATAAATGAACATTGTAAAATCTCCACGTCTTGTGTCCTCGTCTCTCTTGTTCTCTCTCTAACACACACACACGAACACACACACACACTTAGAGAAACTCAAAGCACACAAACCTCTGTTGTCTCCTCTTATCTCACCATCTGGAGCCTGAAGGAGGGAAGCTTGTGTAAAGAAGATGGGGAGGGAGGGAACGAGTGAGGGTGGACAAATGAATGAATAAAGATACTGTGCAAAGGCCGTGCTTTAGAAAGCTGATTATCAGTTGCATACACCCAGTAATTTAGTTTGTAATGTTTTCGAAAAGTTTACAAGGTTGCATTTATTTGATACAAAATGCAGTAAAAACGATTATTGTGAAATATTATTATTATTGAAAATATCTGTTTTCTGTTTTAATATACTTTAATATGTAATTTATTCCTGTGATGGTGAAGCTGAATTTTCAGCATCATTGCTCCAGTCTTCAGTGTCACATGATCCAGAAATCAGTCTAATATGCTGATTTGGTGCACTAGAAACTTGTATTTTTGTTATCAGTGTTTAAAACAGTTGTGCTGCTTAATAGTTTTGTATCTGTGATACAGTTTTCTTCAGGATTCTTTGATGAAGAAAAAGTTCAAATAAACAATATCTGTTTAAAATTGGAAATTATTATAATACGACTTTTTGTGGATTTCATCTTTGCTGAATAAACGTACTAAAAGACAATCTTGCTGACCCAAAACTTTTGAATGGAAGTGTATGTGTTAAAAGACACATTTTGTTCTATTTATTTTTTATTTGTAGTTTTTCATGACAATTTTCAGTCAAGTCTGAACAAGTTTCCTCCACAACATGAAGATCCCTCCATATCCTAAAATGAAAGGTTTTAAATCTTTTTGTTTCTCAATATGTTTTTCCCTCCTGACACAATACACTGCCAGTGCAGGTCTCAGGTGAGGAGATATTATACACACATACTTGGCCTTTCAGCAGCACCCATATATTTTCAACACAAAGGCCTCTCTGTAGGGTCAGGGTGAGTGACTCTAGTGAGTGTGTTTGAATAATGAGAGGGACCTGCTGTTACTGGCAGCTCTAAACATGCAGGTAAATAATGACAAATCTCAATAGGCCACATTAACAGAGGACTGTAGAACTAGAGAGTCCCAATGGCCTTTTAAATACAGGCAAAGCTGAATGACTAGCATACACCTTGTGCCAGATTAGTGTGTGTGTGTTTGAGTTAGAGCAAAAGAGTATTAATTATTATTATTATCAGCATTCTGCTGAATCCCAAAATATTTAGCATACTTTTCAGTTGGCAAAGATTTCTAAAAATCCTTTCTTTGTATTGGTCTTGAGTAATATTCAAATTTTCTGAGATACTGAATTTGGGGTTTTCCTTAGTTGTCAGTTATAATCATCAAAATTAAAAGAAATAAACATTTGAAATATATCAGTCTGTGTGTAATGAGTGAATATAATATACAAGTTTCACTTTTTGAATGGAATTAGTTAAATAAATCAACTTGTTGGTGATATTCTAATTATATGACCAGCACCTGTATGTGTACATCAGAAAGCATTCCTAGAAAGAGAATCTCAGGATAGTGGCAAAAGATGGCGTGCCAAAAGGTGAATGCCTAACCAATTAGAAAGACCCTTATCCACGCCCTAATCTTTGGCCACGCCCACTGCTCCAGCCTGCAGTCATGCCTACTTGATTTATTCAGCGCAGAAATCTCAAAAACCTGTTTCTGGGTCAACCAACTTCATAATGAAAGGTCTCCTACTGTATATTCCTGGAATAATCCGTATTCTAATGCAGAAGTTCTTATTTAAGGATTGATAGGATTACGGCATGTGTGGCATGTGTCACTAGAATACCCCCCAGAGCCCCCTACAAACTCAGCAGTGGAAACACGTGGCACTGATGTCATTGAGACATGATGGTATTAATGAGCTGTTAGGTGGAATTGCACCCCTAACCCAGCTCAAAACAAACGTCAGCAGGTCAAGCTGTAATTCAGTACAGGGGGCAACAGATGATTTACACGTAAGGTGCATGTGATGGAAATTAAATCTCTGGCTTGCTGGGAATCACCCTCAAAGGTTCAAACCCAAATTTAGATGTGGGACGGACAGACACGGGGAAAATCCCACCATGTGTTCCTCAACCTTTCTAACAACTCCATATGAGTTTCATACACACACCAAAACCCTCAAAAGATTATACCGGGTTTACCCTTTAGCTAAGGTCTGTCAGATCCAAATGGCATAGGACCTAAAATGCCCTACCAACCTAAAAATAACATTGCGCACCTTTAATGTGCTGTGAAAATGTGACGTTGATGTGACAGATTCCCTGTAAGGAGAGTGTGTGTGGGTAGAGTAAGTGTGTGTGTTTGTTGTAAATCTGGTATGGAATGGAATGCCAAGAGGATTTCCAGTTCCATTATTGAGCATGATTATTAAATACACACAGTAAAACGAGACAGTGTTTATGTGTGTTGGGCTTTACTCATCACACAAAACTTGCCTTTGGGGACATTTGAGGATGTTCTCAAAGTTAAATATGATTAATAAAGTAGAGAATTTTTACAGAAAAAGGCTACAATGTTTTACAGGAAAAATAATTTAAATACTTGACCATTTATGGTGAAAAAATGGTTTAACACAACATTATATGTAATCTTACTGCAAATTACTGTCAAATTAAAAGCATTTGCAAGTTTAAAAAAAACCTCCACAAAATTTACAGTGTGAAACAACTGTAAAAGGGCATTGCCAGGAGTCTCTGTGACACATATAATTATATTTTATTTAAATATTTTTGTTATTAGTAATGTACATTAGAGGATTTGTGTTACATTTTTTGTTATTTCGATAATCTTTATTGCATTATTTTTGTGTTTTGTGTTTGTGTGCATGACCATGTTCAACATATACAAATACTGGCCATGTTTTATGGACAGGACACTTACTTTATGATGAACACTGGTCAACACTATTTGTATCCAATTTTTATTTTATATTATTTTTTTGGTTGTAAAAGTATAGTGGCTTGGTATATTACAATAACTTATCATGAAATACACAGTCATACATTAAGGGGGGGGGGGGGGGGGGTGAAATGCTATTTCATGCATACTGAGTTTTTTACACTGTTAAAGAGTTGGATTCCCATGCTAAACATGGACAAAGTTTAAAAAATTAAGTTGTACGTTTGAAGGAATATTTTTGTTCCCAAAATACTCCTTCCGGTTTGTCACAAGTTTCGGAAAGTTTTTTTCCGAGTATGGCTCTGTGTGACGTTAGATGGAGCGGAATTTCCTTATATGGGTCCTAAGGACACTTCTGCCGGAAGAGCGCGCGCTCCCGTATAGCAGAGCACTGAGAGCAGAGGCATTCACTGATCAGAGCGAGAGCGTCGCGAAATGTCACAAAAGGAGTGTGTTTTTGGTTACCAGGACAAGACAACCCTGCACAGATTACCAAAAGAGAAACAGCATTAAGGGACCAGTGGATGGAGTTTATTTTTACAGAGCATCAACGGAGTTGTGCAAGTGTTTGTGTTTGTTCCCTGCTTTTCGAAGATGCTTGTTTTACAAACAAGGCCCAGTTTGATGACGGATTTGCACATCGTTTATTTCTTAAGAATAATGCAGTCCCAACGAAAAAGGGTCACGATCGTGTGTTGGAACCGCAGGCGGTGAGTAAAACTGTTTAAAATATCTCTAACTCCTTGTTAGTGCGTCTGCCTCCCATGCCGGAGACCCGGGTTCGAGCCCCGCTCGGAGCGAGTCGTTGCTGCTGCTGCTCTCGTTCAGTTTCAGCCTCGGGATCTGATTCTGGATCATAAATAAACGGCTGAATCTGACTGTAAGCCATGGTTTGTTTTGGATGATGGTTTTTCCCTCACGGTAATGTCACAGTTTCCACATGCTCTCAACGCAAAAGCCTACTGGCGCTCGTGATTCTTTAGCTCCGCCCACACGTCACGCCTCCAACCGGTCGTGTTTTTCCGGGAAAAATCGGTACAGACTATCTTTCTCTTATGAATATAATAAAACTAAAGACTTTTTGGAGTTATGAAGGATGCAGTACTACTCTATAGGTACTCAAGATTAACAGGATATTGAGTGAAAATGAGGATTTCACCCAACCCCCCCCCCCCCCCCTTTAAAATTTACCTGCATATTCCATCCTATACCTGAAACATTTTGCAACCACTGCTGCCATTTTTACCATAAACTAAATAGGATATTATTTTAGTGTGTGAAAACGATAATACATTTTTTAAAATAAGTAATATTAAACAGGAAATGATTCATATAGAAACTAAAATATTTAACTTTTATCCATTTAACTTACATTGGTAAACATTTTACCAGTATGCATGTTCCCTAAATAGCTTTGCTATTGCTAGAGCTATTTAAAAAATAAAAAAATCCACTTATAAATCAAATAATATAATAAATAAAAACATATTTCTGTCAGCTTAGCAGTTATGTGTATGTGTATTCACAAATTATATTTCATGAACTCCAACTTTGGTTTGCTGTGGAAGAAGCAACTTATTTGCATGAGCTTGCGTTGTGCAATCTCGATTATTCAAATGACACTGATTGGAGTTAAATGGAGCTCAAAGTCTAATATGTGCGCAGTTTAAAATAATGTTTAAGCTGGAGGAAACCCTCAACTGAAACAGTAAATACTGGAATGTGATGACATCACAATACAATCTTTGAGACAGGAACCTGATTACCGTAAGTTGTCTACGATTAGAAACATTGTTTTATTACAGTAGTCTGCTATAAATGCACACGCACACACATGGTAGAGATCCCCAGCTGAGGCTTGTATTAATGAGCCCCACCAGTTATTCAGCAATCATTGCAATTACAGCCTTCCATTACAAGTCATTACAGCTTTGCCTTCCAAGTGTGTGTGTGTGTGTGTGTGTATCTATTGTGTATTCTGAGAACTGAGCAGTATTTTCTAATGTACCCATTTATTAATGACACTAAATGAAAGCATAATAGCATAATGGTAATTCTTCAGAAAAGCATGTAGTACCTCATGTTCTTTTCTCAACCTACAGTACGTTTGTGATTAGCATTCTTGTGTGTTTTTTTTCCCTAAAAGTTCTTCCACCCTTTTGGCCCATCGTCTATTTAAAATACAGCTGGGTCTAAATGTCTGATAGCGCACTGACAATCTGGGATTTTAAGTCTAATTTAAATTGGGAAATAAAAGTTTTTTGATTTGAATAACTTAAATTACTTACTTGAATTACCTTTTCACTAAGGATGCATTAAATTGATCAAAAATTATTTCAAATAAATTCAGTTTTTTTTTATATATATTTATCAATATATAAAAAATAATTTAAAAAATCCATAAAAATAAACTGGAAAAAAAAACTAATTTCAACAATACAATAAAATAGAATTTAAAAATTCCAAATTTAAGTCAATGTCTGTGAATTTTGTTACTAACAATTTCTGAGTGAGAACTGTTTCTTCACCAGAAGTGAAGTGAAGTGAAGTGAAAAATGGAGTGATGTGACATACAGCCAAGTATGGTGACCCATACTCAGAATTCGTGCTCTGCATTTAACCCATCCAAAGTGTGCACGCACACTGTGAACACACACACACACACTAAAGAGACAGAAGTGTATATTCATAAATAAAAAAAAGAAGTGAAATAGATACATTTTCATTTGTGCTGTCAGAATTTTGTACTCCAAGGTGTGTATGGCTCTTTCCTCCTCTGTATTACTCAATACCAACCTGATCAACACAAGCCAACACACTCATTCTTGGCCTCCTTATAACAACCAATCAAACAAAGATTTTAAAAATAGCAGCAGAAAAGATATGAATTTGCCAGCAACCAGGGTTGACATTTAGCTTTGCCTTGTTTTATATTTTTTCCACTTCTTAGGCTGGTTGCAAAATTGCCAAGAGTGTGTGAGTGTGTGAGTGAGAGAGAGAGAGAGGGGGGGGGGGCTTGGGGGGACTTTAAGTGTGAGACATGCGAGCAAATCTCTGATGCTTTGGATTGTGTGTTGATGGAGTGATACATTCCTGTTCAGATAAAACCTTCCCCAGACACGGTGAGTCATGTGTGTTTCCAGTGGGAAAAGAGAACTGGAACGGGAAAGACGCTTTGTTTGCCTTAAAAAATGGCTAGAAGTTGTACAAATAAGCAGTTCAATCTAAATAAACTCTAAAGTGGGTTTCATGGTCAGCTCCTGAATTTCAGTGGTCTGCATACTGCCTTCAAGCAGATGTTGCCCATGGGACTTCATTCAAAGTAAAGGAGCAAATACCTCATACACATACACACAGCTTGCACAGGTATGATTGCAATAACCTTCTTGCAAAAATATGCTTAAATGCATATGAATATCAAAAATACGTAGCAATTAAAACCTATATTCCATGTAAACACATACTAGACTCCTGCTAAGAGACCATTCAATTAATTAATAACTGAACTATGTGAGTGTTTAGGTGTAGGTTTGCTGGACATGAATCAAGAATCAGTCGAAACAATCTGTTACTGCCAAATTTGAAAATGCCAACCGCAAAATTTGTTTTACTGTAAATGTTGTGTAATCAGTGTTGCTGGGTAACTAAATAAAAGAAGCAATGCCACTAACTTTACTATCATTTTGACTAGTGCCGTCAAACTAAAACTTTAAAATCTGGGAGACACCTTAAAACATGGACAATAAAAATGTTCATTTCAAAGTTTACTAATGTATTATTAAAACCAAAAGTTGTATATTTTAATATCAGTTAATAGACCTGAGCTGGTATGAACTTAAAGTGAATATTTTCTATTTTTTATTAATAATATCGAATATTAACAAACAAACAGTAAATAAAACAAATAAATACTGTAATAAAATGTATTGCTTATTGTTATAATAGATAATAATAGGTGATATTAGATGCATTAACTAACATACTAATGGGACCTCATTAAAAAGTGTTACCAAAAATAGTTTTGATTGATAGAATAGAATAGAATAGAATAGAATAGAATAGAATAGAATAGAATAGAATAGAATAGAATTGAATTGAATAAAAAACTATTTAAAATAAGAAATTGTGCCTTCTCAACTAACTGTAATGAAATTAGTTGAAAATAAATTACAGTTAAATTCTAAGCTAAATTATTATATAATTCTAATATGAAACTGCTTTCGACTGTTATAATTGTGTGTATTCTAGTTTAATGCTATCACTCTCACTGATTTGTGTCAGGAAAAATATGGGCCTGATTAGTTTCAAAGTAACTGGCTACTTTTTGTTATTAGTATGAATACAGCCAAGCCCTTTTTCACAAGAAATGCTGTAGGTCAATTACTTTAGGTGGCTTTAAGCTTGAAAAGCTGCAGTTTTAAAGTAGATTTTTAAACACTGCTTGTAATATACAAGTGTGTAAAATGTGGATTTGTAATTTCTAGATCATGTTTCCACATCTCCGTCTCATGTTAAAACAACAGAAATGTTCCTTTCCTCTGTGTTTTCCTCAATAATCTTGCAAAAGAATTCCTCACAACACCACACCCTCTTTTATTCTCTCTCTTTGTGAAATGTGTGAGTTTCTTTTATCACCGTTGGCTCTATGATCTTCACTATAGTTGATTCCTCCCTGCGAGTCTGCCCAAAATCACTCCGAGGATATAAACAACTAATAAAGTAAAACATGCGCTTGCCTCTCCTCCTACTGAAACCGCACCGAACACTGCCGTGTCATGTGACTTCATGGACAACGGCCAGGGGAAAACACAAACACGCATACACGTGCACATGCCTGCAACACACAGATACTGCAGATGTGTGCAGATAAAAACATTTGTGAGAACTCAAGAGCACAACCAAATGTTCTGTCTCAGCCTTCTCGTTCTCATGCTTTTTCCAGCCACCTCTCTTCCGAAAGCACACACACACACCGTGCCAGGAGGACCATGCTGTTTTCATTAGTACCCTGTGTATTTTATTGCCCAAATCGCTCTGCTGTGGTCAGGAACCTGATCCAAGCTCCAAACAGAAACCATAGCAACCCATTTTTGTGGGAATTCTTTTGCATGCCCCCTGTACACACAAACACATGGACTCAATCACTGGAGTGACTTCATAGATTTTCTCTGACCCTAAAAACGCATTGTCAGGCAAAAAGCCACAATGACAAACTACTTTTTAGGTGCCCAAACACACAACACATACTGTAAACTCACTCTTGCATCATCCATTTTCCTGTGCAAAACCAAACGCACTGATTGGATATTGACCCTGAACTGTTAGAAATACATTTTGTCCATTATTACTATGTTCTGTGATGCTTTTGCTATGAATGGTCTCATATTATGTTCTACATGAAGAGGAATACTTGTGTAGAAATTACTTTCGACCTCAAAGTGTTTCAGATAAAGTCAGAACTTTACAACTGCTTGAAATAACCAATAGAATGATGCTTTAGTTGCCTTTTATATATATATATATATATATATATATATATATATATATATATATATATATATATATATAATGTCACATGACCATTCCCGCCAAATTGAACAATCTTAGTTATTTGATAACTCGTTTTTTTTTTTCAAGTAGGACAAATTCTGATTTGTCTGGACATAGGCTAAGGGACATATTTCATACAATTGCCAGTGTTACTATCTAAAACGAATATATATATATATATATATATGGGTAAATAAAACTAAAATAATACAATAAAATAAAAAATACAAAAATACAAAAAGATTTTGCCTTGGCAAAAAACTAAAATAAGTTAAAGTCCTAAAATAACAAAAATATTGATAGCTACTGAATATTGATATTATTGGTACTGAAATAAAATAGAGCTAAATAGAAATATGAAAAACGAATAAAACATAAAATTAATAAAACAAAGTAAAATGATAACTAAATGAAAACTGGCCAGAAGGCTAATTCAAAATCCAAAACTGTATATGAATAATAATAAAATAACACTCGGTCAATGCACTTTAAGTACACTGACTAGTAAACACTTAAAAGTATGTTTTTTGTACATTTTAAAAGTAATTCATTCACAATGAGAAAGATTTCAACAGTTTTCTAGAAAAATCTATTTTGTTGTCATCACATCACACTTACTGTTACAAAAACATTGTCATATATGATATTTTATTATTGCTTTTTAGCTAGTGCTCAAGCCACACCACAAATCCGGAGAAAACCTGTCAAAGTGCAATGAAACCAGTCTCACAACCCAGAAAACAACCAAAAATTCATATAAAATCATCCAGATTTGTATTCATAGTTTAACATGTAGAGATGGAGTAATACATGGACAAACAGAAGAGTGAAGAGGCAGCAGCTAGTAAATAAACTTCAATACAATCAATACAAAGTCCAAGACAATTGACAGTGTTGAGACAAATAAGAGCCACCTATAAAATATAAAGTAAAAGAAAAGATCTGTTGCTATATGTCATCTGTTTCACTGCAACTTTAATATGCGTTTTTGCATTAGTCTTGCAGGAAGCTAGGTATAAACATTGATAGTTTGACCAAGTAACTTAAAAATCTCTTCAAACCGACAACTGTAGACGACTGTAGAATAAACAGCTAAACACGATGCTAACGTAGTCAGGTTGATTATGTTTATATGCACTACAGTGCTTGCCAGTTTATTCATTAATTTGACCTAAATCAGCTCTAAAGTGATTACAAACAGAACCAGTGGTGTTTTTCATTAAATATCAGCCTGATTTTCTCTGTTCGGAAAAGCTAGCCACCAAAAATAATGAAGGGTGCATGGAAGATGCTTTCCAGGCACTCTCGTCTCTCTCTGGAGAAGGATGCCTTTCTCTGCACTAATGTTCCCGTTTGAAGTCTGCATTTAATGGCTGGGGTCTTTTTTTGTCATGATTATAGATGTGTGCCATTTGCGCACAGCCTGAGAAATGGGTTTTGGTGGTGTGTGACGTCTATGTGTGCGGTCCGGGTAAGAAAGATTTTTTCATTTGTCATGTCTGCTTTCATTACTCAGGTTATATGCAATGGGTGGCTGATTTATTTTGGAAAAGTAATACGCTTGAGACAGTACCAGCCAAAGAGCCTTTGAGTGTATGTGTGTGTGTGTGTGTGTGTGTATGTGTGTGTAAGAGAGAGAGTGTTTCGTCAACACATCCTCACACAAACACTTTTATGATTCCACAGCTCTCTACTGTACCTGGAAAAGTAAAACATCTCACATAATCAAGCGTATTACTCACTGTGATCAATCTCTCACGCTGTAGGTCTGATCGCTTTCGTGTTTTTGCACGGAACTTTACGTGGAAATTTCCAGAACACTTCAGAAAAAGATATTCAGCCAAAAATGGCAATTCGGTGATCATTTACTCACCCTCATGTCATCCCAAACCTGTAAGAAAGACTCTCTTCAGTGAAAAACAATATTAACTGGCTTATTTTTATCATATAATACAGTCTGGATAGGGCATATGTGTATCCAAAAGGTCACATGGCAGGTGAAGGAGTGAACGAGCACGAGAGGGAGAGTAATGAGCCATGTGAGGTGTTGTAAAGATAGAGAGAGTAATGGAAGAAGAGGAGGGGGATTGCGAGTCTGCTGTAAAAAGCTCTTTGTTTTGAAGATCTGGAGTCACCTGGCAAAAGCTGAACTCAAACGATCTACAGGTGCACAGACCACACACCAGTGCCAGAAATGACCCCTTTGTCTATTAAGGGAAATTTTCCACTAGAAATGGATTTTCATGGGCATTTTTTGTCTTTCTGAGGGCTTTTTTTTATTTATACATCACAGTTCAAAAGTTTGAGGTTGTTGCGATTTGTAAATGTTTTTGAAAGATGTCTCCAGTGCCCACCAAGGCTGCATTTCTGTAATGAAAAATACAGTAAAAACGGTAACATTGTTAAATATTATTATAATTTCAAATAACCATCTTCTGTTTGAGTATGTTTAAAAAATATATTTTATTCCTGCGATGCACAGCTGAATTTCTAGCATCAGTGTCTTCAGTGTCACACGATCCTTCAGAAATCATTCTAATATGCTGATTTGACATTTATTATTATGTTTTGTTTTTCTTCTTCCTTTTTTCAAAATTGCTTTGATAAATAAATGAATAGTTCCAATGAACAGCACTGATTTCAGGTAGATTTTTTTTTATTATTTATTATTATTTATTTTGTATCATTTAAATTCATTAATACAATTTCAATTTAAAAAGTCTTGGTAATTGGCAAAATAGAGGTGTTTAAATATCAAATTGGTCGAAAAATGTAGTTGCAAGACACCCATGAATTCCATATAAATCATAACCAGCAGACTTTAGCATAGGGCTATAATAAAACTCAAAAAATCTATCTCTCGTGAAGAAACGGCAGCAGTCTGAATGTAAAGGCTATTAACCACAAACCTCGGATGAAGAAACCATATGGCTAATGAAACAAAATTCCCTTTGACAAGCAGTCATTTTTTACAGTAATTTTGGTGGTATTGAAATTCATAAGCATCAGGAAATATGGCATGTGGGAGAAAACATGCATAAGGGAGCATCATATTTTACCTAAATAACAGCCACTCTGTCCAAATAATTCTTCAAACCCAAGCCATGGCCTGTTATTCCTACCCAGGCCACAAGCGATTTGCCAGACAGGAGGAAAGAAAATGATCAAGGCACATAACCACACTAGCACAAAGCTGACAGGCCTTTTTCTAACACTGGACTGATCTGGAAACCAAACCTGATGTTCCTTTGAGGTCATGGCTAGAGTTTGGGAGGTCTCAGAGGGGCCAATGCACCCCCAATGGGACCAGCATTGTTTGAGTATACGAATATGACAAGCAAAACTAATGCTTTTTATTTATTGATATTGTTATGAATGTAGTTATGGCTAATATCTCCCTCTACTGAGTCTACTATTCTTGATCTGCATTAATATTGCCATTGTAAGATGATTCATGCATTTATTGCTGACTGTGCATTAATCACCTTTTCGAGTGATCATTTCCCACAATTGTGATTACTGGTGAAAAGCACCTTTTCGTGGTATAACTTACTGGCCATTTGGCTGGTAATGTTATTAGGAAGTGTAACATAATGCATGGTTTAAATTGCAAGAATGATATTTGACCCTCACTGTTTTTACAAAAGTGATTTGAGCCAATCAAATCCAAGACATACAAGTGCTCTGCTAAAGTGACTGTGTAAAAACCACGCAAGCGTTCACGTTTCTCTTTCTCTGATCTTCCCGAACATAAAGATTTTGTGTGCTTTAGAAGATATTGGTGTACTGTATTTAGAAAGGCATCTGTGTACCTCAGAAAAAATCAAAGCCACTCAGAAATATTTCAAGATATCGGTTGACCGGTAACAAGTCATTCTGAAAGCTGTCGAAGTGTCCCGCAAGCCCAAAAACTAAAACTCAAGGTAGCATATTGTGGAAAAATCAAACCCTGTTTCCCTGTTCTTTGTTGGCTCCTCAAAGCAGATAAACAGTAGGTGGAAAGCACGGCGAGGTCTTTAGAGAGCTGACTCTCTGTTGTTGACTGATATGTGATACCAGCTGACATCTGGCACCCTGTCAGATTGGCGTCCTCACAGCACTAACACTTTAAGAGCGTTACGATCACCACTAGATGCGCTCTCATAAGTACAGGTCCCACTAGGCCCGTAGTCTACGGCCTGCTGGCACCACCGAGACACACACACACACACACACACTAGTCTCTCATGCAGACTGGCTAGACAGTGGTTATTCTGGGAGAGTGGAGCGTGTAGCACCCCCTTAGGAGTTCCACTTTGGAGACCGTCAGACTGACTCTCCTCTGTGTGTGTGTGTGAGAGAGAGAGAGAGAGAGAGAGAGAGAGATCAGTGACAGAAGTAAAGGTAATGTCTGTCACTTGCAGTATTCTGACACTTGCCATTGTGGTCTGGTATGTGAGAATTAGGTTTGATCCGTAGATGTGACTCCTCAACTCTTCTGCGTATGTGATATGCACATATGATTTGCGTGAGCATGTGACTGTGAGAAACCCCTCTTTAACCCCTCACAACCCCAGTTCTCGTGAGGATTTAACAACGTGGCTGCTTATTGTTGAAGGTCTTCTGTTGTCTCATGAATCACAAACATAAGACGGCATATTTTCACCACATCACATGAGCACAGAGAGGCACTGGAGAGAATATGTGATGCACTTTAAAGGAATATTCCAGGTGCAATACCAGGTAAACTCATTCAGTGGCACAGAAAACTAAATTTGACTTTTTAAAAAAAAAGCAAAAAATCTGGGTTACAGTGAGGTACTTGCAATGGAAGTGAATTGGGCCAACATGCAAACGTAGAAATACTCACTTTTGCAAGATGCAAACAATACAAATTAAAAAAATAAATACATTTGTGTATAAAAATGTAATAATATATTGTGTAATCTTTGTTGCCTTAAACAGCAGCACAAATTTTGCAGCTTAATAAATAGAAAAGTCTTAACAGAATGATTACTTCTATAAATTATATAAATTACATTTTGTTTAAACCTTCCAAAAATTAACCTAATTTACTTTTAATGTAAGTACCTCACTTTTCTTTATTATTATTATTATTGTTATTATTTACTATCAACATTATGCCACAAATACAGTTAATCGAGATTTCTCCTGCCTGTTTATAGAACAGGAGCTGGACAGAGAACATTACACTATAGGGCCATGGTAGCATGGAATTCCTTACCTAGTTTTTTGGTTAATGAAGCTAGTAAGATGGTCTTTAAAATTAAATTGAAATTGTATAAGTTTTTATATGATTTTTTTTACTTCTGTTTTGTTAAAAAGGTGTTATATAAGTAAAAGTTTTTTCACTCTATAAGTATACATGGGTTCTTAGTTCATGAGTTTGATTTAAATTTTTACCAACTTAAATCAAGGAATATTTTCAGTTCATCTTCTACTAAATGTCTTTGTTTATGGTTGTATGTTGTATGAATGTATGCTTATTTTGTAAAAATTGATATGCAATAGTGATTTTGACCACAGGAAGAACAGCACTCATATGTATATGAGATAGCTGATTGTTGGATCAATAAACAAACAAACAAACAATCAATCAAGGGCTATTTGACCAAGAAGGAGAGTGATGGGGTGCCGCGCCAGATGACCTGGCCTCCACAGTCCCCGGACCTGAACCCAATCGAGATGGTTTAGAGGTGAGCTGGACCACAGACAGAAGGCAAAAGGGCCAATAAGTGCTAAGCATCTCTCGGGGAACTCCTTCAAGACTGTTGGAAGACCATTTCAGGTGACGACCTCTTGAAGCTCATCAAGAGAATGCCAAGAGTGTGCAAAGCAGGAATCAAAGCAAAAGGTGGCTACTTTGAAGAACCAAGAATATTACATATTTTCAGTTGTTTCACACTTTTTTGTTATGTATATAATTCCACATGTGTTAATTCATAGTTGTGATGCCTTCAGTGTGAATCTACAATTTTCATAGTCATGAAAATAAAGAAAACTCTTTGAATGAGGTGTGTCCAAAATATAATTTATTAATTTAAAATATAATTTTTTTTTTTTTTTCAAATGTAACCCTAACACTGTGGTCACATTAGACTTTAATCATCCGATATATTTCTTACAAACCATATAGCTTTTAAATTTGCATGTTGAATTCAGAGGTCAATCTACATCCTTTAGATGCTCAGATGTGGGTCAAATGTTGGTCAAATGCCTATTCATTACACAAATCCACATGTCCGAGTTCTTTGCATAAGCGTTTCCGGTCTCCAGTGTTTACATATGAATGGAAGTGAATGGAGCGTGAAGTCTAGTGTGACTGCAGCTTAATGGCTCTAACACTGTCCATCAATCATATCTTATAATCCATGAAGATCAACTTTTAAAATGAAGCATGACAACAATTAAGTGAGTATTGAAGTTCTTATATAAATACACCCCCCATTTCTTCAAGCTATTTAAATGAATTATAAATCTGCAGTAGCTGATCTCCAGGTTTAGGGCCCCTGACGTCGAGAGGCTGTATTATCCATCCTTGATGGTCCGCACTTGATTCACAATCAATTCTTGAGTATACTCCTCCTAAACAGAGACAAAGACACTAGACTGATTCTAAGATCAAAGTTGTGGCAGTTAGTGCAGAAAACCTTCAACACAAACTGCTACTGCCATCTAGTGATGCTTCTTCACTCTTTAAAATATCGCTTGAAACTTCTAGTGGAAAATGTCTTTGACAGCCAGGAACCACCAGAGATGATGGGGGTAATGAGAGAGTAATGGAGACTGTCATCCGGTCTGCATTCCACGATCAAACCCATGCCATCTGCATGTTCCTGTCCCTCACTGAGAATGAGGGGAATCCCTGTCGGTTTTCATTATATTCTTGGGAGGGAGAGAGAGGAAATCTGTCCTCTCTGAAGTAAAAGTCAAGCATCTGGCCCTCTCTGTTGAGCTGCATAGCTTCCATGACCTTCACCCTGCTATGCGAGCTGCAGTAACGTCTGCTAAATAGTTGTGGTAACCCAAACCCCACACTCGTCCCGGAGCTCTCATCACTACAGCCCTCACCTGCTCTTCACAGCCCAGGGCCAATGCCTGAGGAGAGCTCTTCCTGCTGTAACCCAGGAATGAGGATTCTGTGTCGATGATTTACTCTGCTAAGTGCCTGTTTGGGAACATTTTTCAGCTTTTAATGGACAAATGGAATGCTTATGATAACAAGGCGTCCTTTCATGCCTCACTGACACCCAGCATTGGTGTTTGGCACCACAGTTGAAGAATTCCTTGAAGCTTTTTGAGGTTGATCAACAAGGTTTGAAAGTTCAGCAACATACCAACAGGTAATGCTTGACTGGTTAAACTTGTAAAATAAAACTTTGACCCTTTGCTCTAGTTTGTATGAAATTCGATCAGAGATCTTATACTGCCACCTATTGGATATTTCATGTGGTGCAATTGATCAGATTACTGTTTACAATACTATATTTCCGGGGTCATATTAGGTTATGAGGATTTAACTGCTGATTTTACAAAAGACACATTATCACCCCATGTAACATTCATTCTACGGATTTCTGAACATGTCACACACCTTTACCAGCCATTATTTTTTTTTAAATAGTTTAACACTTAAAACATTAATAAAGATAATCACTGCAGCCAGTACTGACAAATTTACAGAAGACTCATATCTGAATTGATCAATTCCATCCACCTATACCTATTTTGATTCAGTTATTTAAACCTTTGCATACATTTCTGTTCAACCTTAACAAAAAAGAGAGAGAGACAAAAAATAATATATATATATATATATCCAATAAATGCGGTTCTTGAACTTTCTTTACAAAGAATCCTGAAAAAAAAGTATCAGTTTCCACACAATAAAAAAAATAAATAAATAAGCAGCAGCTGTTTTTCAACATTGATGATAAATATTACTTGAGCACCATCATATTGGAATGATTTCTGAAGGACAGTAAAGACTGCAGTAATGGCTGCTGAAAATTCAGCTTTACCACAGAAATAAGTTAAAATCTCAAACTTACCCGACTGCATTTTCCTTTTGTATGCTGTTACAATATAGATTTATTACTATAAATCAAAGTTCATTCTGCCTCTCGATGGTGTTAAGGCCCGTTCACACCACGGACGATAACTAAATATAACGATAAAGATATCGTTCTAAAAATCGTTTTCAGTATTAAAGAATAGCAGAGTCCACACTACAACTACAACAATATAGGTACAGAGAAGCGCTATCGTTGGAATAAATTTCAGAAAGATTTTTTTTTTCCAGCTGATGAACGATAAAAACACCGACAGCCAATCACAATCCATCCTGCTGTAATGAGTTCGAGAATTTAAAGCTGCAGACACGCGTTTGCTTAGAATAAATAGACAATATCGTTCGCTGATGTGTACGCTAATATCCTTATAGTTATCGTTATGAGTGTGTACAGGGCATTAGAGTTCATTTTTAGTTACCCATATCTTTCCCCAAACACACTACTGAACTCAAACACCTCACTTTATAAAAGGGGTTTACCGAACCAATTTAGGTCACGTAAACTAGATCTGTGTTTAAATGGCATTTCCGATATATCCCTCTTACACAGTGTCCAAAATCAGCTACAAGGAACAAAATATTTCTGTTGGTCACTGGATAGCACATACTATACACCATGTAATACCACAACTATGTATATTAGACATGAGCCATAAACAGCAAGTATCCAAAATTAGAATTCGATTATTCATATACATCTCAAAACATCATACTTTTTTTATTACAAAAGGATCATAGTTTTATTGATATTAAGGCACAATCATTTTATTGAATGTAATGACCTTTTGATGCTAAACTCTGATGACTTCTCCCTCTGGATAGTAGCAGGTGATTCAAAGTGAGAGAATACACCACATCGAGTGTCAGTTAAGTGCCATTTCTACAGTATCGCCCCAATATATCAGTTACGGTTTAGTGTAGCGTATGTATTTTTTCCCAGAAGGCACCTCTTTGAGGGTAAAACCTGCTGGGAAAAGTTTGTTGGCCTCTTCATCTGACAGAGAAGGGATGACCATGACTTCTTGACCAGGCTTAAACAAAAAGGGGAGAGAAGAAAAAGAAATACAATTAAGTTATTATACTTCACTATTTTTTCCCCCCACACAAGAAAGATAATCAAGTAATCTGCATGTTACCTGCCAGTCTACAGGTGTGGCCACCTTCTTTGTTGCCGTCAGCTGCAGAGAGTCTATGACACGGAGAATCTCATCAAAATTACGCCCGGTAGTGGCTGGATAGAGAATGGACAGCTTCAGCCTCTTATCAGGGCCAACGACAAACACCTGAAATATAAGAAATCTGGTAAGTGCAGATAGAAATAAGCACATTCAGTCTCATACTTGGTGTCCTAATGAAATAACACCACACTAATCTTATTCAGATCTGTCCTTCTTTTAGCAGGTTCCTTACGGTTTTTCTAGTATTGACTCCTTTGTTGTTAAGCTGCTAAAGCACATGTTGTAGCAAAGACTAGATCCAATCTACAGGTACATTGGGGCAATGGAAGCATTACATGCAGCAGAACATCAACAGAAATGTAGTCAGGCAGAACACGGTTTCACAATCCCCTAATCAAGCATAAAGCTCTGATTCTAAAGCAGTGCTTCTCAACCTATTTAACTACAAAGAGCATTTCATCAGAGAATTTACTCCAAAGGCCCTTTAATCTAAGCTGATATGTACCTCTGCTGCTTCTGTTGTCATAAAACAAGTTAAAAAAAAAAACAGTTTACATTTTATACATCATTATTTTTCAGCATTTGAATTAAGTATGCATTCATTTAAAATTTGTATAGGTTTAATTAAATTATTTCTAAATTTAAGATAACATATGTGATGGGGGAAAAGGCATTAAAAAAAAAAAAAGAAAAAAAAAGAACCAGTGTTATTTTAGAATTACTGAGATACTATTATAGCTTTACATTTTTTATTACCATTGCTAATTTATTTTATTTTTAGATTCTGCGTTTGTCAATTCGTTTTGTGTTTTTTCCTTTTTAGTTTGTAATGTTACAACATAAAAAAAAAGTGAAATAAAATGAGTTTTATATTTTAATCTTAAAATAATAATAATTTATGTATTTAGGGTTTAACCAACTCACACAGCGAGCAGTGAGGGGCATCCCGTCTTTATCCCTCTCATCAGGGTCCAGCATCCCCAGTAAGACGGATAACTCCCTCTTGTCATCTGCTATGATGGGGAACGGCACGGGACAGCAGGTTTTGTCTTGATTAAATGACATAATGTCCTACAGAGAGCAAAAGATACATTAACATGAAGTCGTGTTCACTGTTTTTGCAGATTTCAGTCCGTCATCCTTATGTGTGAAGCCTTGTTAGAAGAAAGAGGAAGACATTTTTTGGAGGATATAAAAACTAATGTTATACTTTACAATTAAGAGCAATACAGTACATGCACACATCTGGATATTTGTATACGAGTAAAGAGTGGTGTGGTTTACCAGCGACTAAGATCACACAAAACACACTCTTGTGGGAACCCGGTGTCTGCAACATTCACATGAACTTGAAAACAAGAGTTCAGCCAAAGGCACATGTAGGTGTGAGACTATGTTTTTGTATCCCATAAAAAGAGTTAGCATTAAAACCAGCAGACCATAAAATAACAGCAGCAGCAAAAGCGGTGTCTCTCAACCCTTTACAAACTAGTTTTTATTCCTTTAAGTGTGTGTGTGTGTGTGTGTGTTATGAAACGTTTGGCCAGGCAGCCAGATGTCTTATAACATGTCATCAGCCCTTTTTTGACTGAAAGTATTCAATGAGAAATCAGGGAGAGTTTCTGAGAGAGTCAGCTGCAGATAAAACCCTCTCTGGATTAGAGTAAGGAGGTTTTATCTGAACCAATCAGAGAAGTCCTCTGTGTGAGCGTTTCTTAGGGCTACAGGCCAAATAGTAGACGCTCAAGCTGTAAGAGTCCCAAAACAATTAAATGTTAAGAAAGTGAGGCCCATGTGACCTGTTAAGAGTCTGTTTATGAGTATCATACAATTTCATCAGAGTACACTACTGATCATAAGTTTGTGGTCATTAAGATTTTTAATGTTCATGAAAGAAGTCTCATGCTTACCTAGTCACTGCATTTATTTGATTGCATAAATGCAATAAAAACACTAATATTTAAATTAGTATTCTCTAAGGAACAAAGTTTAAAAGAGCACAATTCATTTAAAAAAATGTTATTAAAAAAATCTCTTTCAGTCACTTTTGTTAATGTAATGCATCCTTGGTGAATAAATGTATTTATTTTCTATAATAAAAATAATAATAAAAAATAAAAATCAATCCAAATTAAATAAATAATGAGCCAGGAGTTCAGTGTGTATTTTGTGGGATGTATGCGTGTACAATCTGCAGACCTCACTCCATTTGCGGTGGTCTTCCACGCTGTCAATGGACAGCGCGATCATCTTCACATCACGTTTCTTAAACTCATCGTGAAGCTTCGCAGCGCGGGCAAGTTCAGTCGTACACACTGGAGTGAAATCACGTGGGTGTGAGAACAAGATACCCCATCTAAAGAGGGAGAGAAAACGCAGTACATAAATTTGACAGCTTCAGGGCTTTTGTGAAAAGATCATCAGATCATACTTCTGTATTTTTGCATCCCACCTCACGGACAGTCAGATCAAGCCCATGTTTTATAGGCATTACATGTTTCCTGAATTTTTGGCAAAAGCACAGCCTTTTTTTCTCATGCAATATAAAATAGCACCACCAGTAAAAAAGTAACAAGTGATAGTTTGAGCCATTATGAAACAGTTGTGTCAGAAAACCATCTGGTTGTGTAGATAATTTATCATACTGGGATTATGTAACCATGTCACATGTTATTCGAGTTATAAGGAAAAGATTAATTCACTCCCTGCAGACATGAAATTGAGCATGTCTGAGAACATTCTCTTTAAATCTATCTGAGAAGTTATGGGAAACTCCAATTCAGCCCAAAAGATTTAGATAGAAACGCACATGCACTTCTTATTCAAGAGCCAACAGCTGTTTTGACTGCTGTTAGAGAAACAACGCCAAACTCTGTGGATGTCCCGTCACATCACATGATCGCCACAATGAAAAAAAATTAAAACTCTTGTGAACTTTGAAACATTCTGGTCACACTGTAAACTGGAAGACAAGTTTTAAAGGTGGCACTAAAATGGTTAAAAACAGGAAGATTTTAAGAAGGTGTTCCCTTACGAAACTTTAAATTGGGAAATGAGAATTTACGGTTGCTAAACGCCCTCTTATTCATCACAACATCTGCTACATGCTTCAGTTTCAGCATCTTCCGCTTTCACCTCCCAAAGGGAGAACTCGAGGCACACTGTGGAGGATGTTTGGCTTGAATTGGGAACCACAGTCAGGCCCCCTTCTGTTACATAATGCATTACGGGGCAGTTGAGGAGAGTTACACAATCTAAATATTAAGAATGCAACTTTTTTTTCCGGGTCAGTTCATTTACCTCAGGGTGCCAAACAAAACTTTTCCACTCTGCTATGAAAAGAAAAGAGCAGTAAATAAACAGCTCATACTACTTTCATGTATTTTTCAATTTAAAACCGGTTATAATATGTATACCCTACTGGACACATGTACTTGGTTTGTCGATGCCCATTATATCCCATACATGCATCCGGTGAATTTAAGCATTATTACACTATACAGCAAATCTCACCTGCTTGACTGATCAGAGTCACAAAATGTAAATGATATCATCATCCAGAAATATTTCAAGCTGGATATACAGTACATCCAAAATGACCTGCATACACCTTCAAAGCAATACATACTATATAGCTACATTTTGATCATTTACATTATTGCACAGCTTTAATCTGCTAAATGCAACAAGTATAAAGAAGTTAAAAACATTAACATGAGTTTCTGTCAAGTGGCTTTGAAACGGTGTAGTGAAACGTGCAATAAAAATCTTTTTTGGCACAATATGGGGGACTTCCAAACTACACTCTTGCCAAAAGCTCAACAATACTGGCCTTGTTTTGTGAACTCTTAAATCCACAGTGACTAGGCACATTTTAAAGTATATTATGTCAATATATCAGATATGAATTACATAACTGTATCCCTGTGCAGCAATGTCATGCAATAAAAGCAGAAGAGTCCTAAAGAAAAGCTTCCTGCTGCAGATTACTTATGGTTTAAACTTAACATAAAGGGTCTTTCAGACTCCCTTTTAAGCCAACTCGTTTGCAATAAATAAGAGGTAATATATTTTTTTTTCATGATAAAACTTCTGATAATAAGATTAATTAATGTGCGTATTCCGTTAAGTACAATGTCAGACACAGAACACCGGATGTTCGTTCGTACATGACAACATCAGTAAAGGTCAGCTCCTGTTCACACTGCACATCAAACACTTCATGATCAGGAGTGGATTACAGATCGTATCGGACGAGGCCTGCTCGCTCAGACACAAAAATGACACATTTAGCTACTTACGAGTTTCCCAAGAATTCGTGAAATTTTATTGTGCCGATAGTAGTCTCTGCTTCAAAGTTAGGGAACACGTCTCCTAACAGAATTCCAGGCATGACTGTTGTCCTTCAGGCTGCTGTTGAAAGCTGCACGTGTAACCCTTTAATGGAGCTTTATAAACCAGGAAGAGGAGTGGGCGTGGCGATGCTTCTGATTGGACGAAACCCCGACGTCAGCTCCGTGATAAAGTCTGGGGTGTTTTTTTTAATTAATTAGTAATGTTTTTACATCACAAATAGAACACTGAATTGAACAGAGAATACATCATTGCATTTTCTATAAGTCTTTAAAAGTCTTGTTGAAAAATACATTTGTGCTTTTTTGCTAAAATGGTGAAGTAAATAGCAAAGCTTTGATTTGATATAAGATGGGGCTGATAGATGGAACATAAAAATATGTTCCACACTCCGGAGCAGAAGATGGCAGTAACGTCGTAAAAAAAAACAGGAAGAAGAAGCAGTGAAACCAAGGAAGATTTAGAAAATGTCTTGTTTAGATGCAATAAATACCATGAATACAGGCAGAAATGGCAGGAAATGGAAGAATAATATAAAATTGAAGATATTCTTAGAGAACAAGGGATAGAAAGAAATAGATTAAAGGCTTGTTTATATTTCTTGAGAATATTGGATTAATAAGAAGTTAGAAACGAGATAACCCTTCGTGTTGTTGTTTTTTATTATTATTTTGGTATTTGTTTTCATATATATATATATATATGTGTGTGTGTGTGTGTGTGTGTGTGTGTGTGTGTGTGTGTGTGTGTGTGTGTGTGTGTGTGTGTGTGTGTGTGTGTGTGTAGCCATACCCCAAGTAGAGTATCTGCCAAATCTACACACTCCAGTACAGTAGGTGGCGATGTGCAATAATTACAAGTTGCAAAAACCAAGAAAAGAAGATCTTTGCGCAGAGCTGCTTTTAAAGATGGCGTCCAGTCAAACGAGTTCTCTGTTATCACCTGTAAAACTATGACTTGAAGAAAAGATACATCCAAAAGCTATATTATAAAACAGAAGACATTCCAAGAATATCGGACTAGCCTGTCTTGGCATCTGTGAGTTAAAATGCCATCTCCTAAAGCGCGGAGCAGCGGCAGTGGTCCGTGTCCCGGTGGAAACGGGCGCTATGAGTTCCTCTCTCTGAGCCGGGCTCCCGCGCCGCAGCTGCTGCAGAGACAGGGCTCCGACCCCACCACAGCCCGGCTCCGAGCCTCCGAGAGCCCCAGCGGAAGACGCGGCTCGGGGTCGTCCACCTCCTCCACCGGCGGGCAGCAGTTACCGGAGGAAGACTGTATGAGACTAAACCCGTCTTTCGTCGGCATCGCGCTCCGCTCTCTGCTGGCCATCGACCTGTGGCTGTCAAAGCGGCTCGGGGTGTGCGCCTGTGAGGACTCGTCCTGGGGCAGCGTGCGACCCCTCATGAAGCTCGTCGAGATCTCCGGACACGGGATCCCGTGGCTGGCCGGTGCCGCCTACTGTCTGTACAAAAGCGACAGCGCCGCCGGTCAGGAGGTCATGCTGAACCTGCTCACGGGTAATGCGCTTTAACTGCTGCTCATTCATTACACGGATTTTATTTTTTACACAGACCCCCTTGCACTCTCACTACGGCCCCCTGTGAGTCCCCGGGCCCCACAGACACCGCTGAGTGAGTAAATCCAGCTCAACTCTGCAGTGACGTAACGATGCTCATGCAGTGTAGCTCAGTAGGGTAAGGTCAGGTGTTAATGCTCAAAATAGGAGTGCGATTCTTTTTGTTAAAATACTCATTTATTCTTCAATACAAAATATGTGTTATTTGTGCTGTAAAGTCTAAATTGGCTTGTTGGATGGTGCCGCACTTGTTGTACATGGATGAGTTTCTGGTTATTGTGAGTTACGTGTGTCATTCCTGTAATAAAAGCAAGAGCCGCTTTCATTAGATCGAGAGCAAAATGGCTCGAGTTTGGGGAAAAACACTCTGCTTACTTTTCCAACATAGAGAAAAAACGTGGAAGTAATAAGAGGATCTCCTCTCTATATATATTAATAATACACTATCTAATGACCCCTCCATGATCTCGTCTCATGTTTCTAATTCTTATTTCGATCTTGATGCTTAATATTTATTTTTCCATTTTAAGGTTCATTCTGTGATTCCTAAAATGAATGACCACAATAGAGAACTTTGTGAGGACCCTTTACTATAGATAGATGATCTTTATAACATAGTAAAAAGATTGGACTCACAAAGTCCTTATTGAGTTTATAAACATAAATCTGTGTAAACAATAAAATAAGACAGGATATGTTCAAAAGAAATTTATAAGGAGGGTGGTCTTAATGCTTTAGGTTTTAGTATCATTAACCAGACTTTTAAATTAACTGGATCAAGAATTGTTTATCTAATAATGAGTTACCCTGGTTTTGAATCCCTAATCTAATCTATTCTTCAAATGTTGTGGTGGCCTTAAATTTGTATTGGCCTGTAACTTTAAGTGCAGTAACTAAACTATTAAACTTTAAAATTTTCATAAACAAGCCCTAGAATCCCGGAAGATTGCTTTTAATCATAATTTCTCCCCGCACATGTGTATTCTTTGGAACAATAAAAAAAATATTTTGTCTGGTAACAAATCACTTTAAAAAAAAAAAATCAAAATATATATTTTTGTTTCTGATTTGTTCAATGCTGATGGGGATCTTCTTTCCCTTCCTGACTTTGTGTCTTTGAAAGGTGCAACAATCTTACCAAGAGATTTTAATTAGGTGACAAAGTATTCCTGTCAGTATAAAAACTAAAAAGCATATTTATGTTATGGCTGTGTAAACAACTATTTCTACACTTGCATTTAATGGTGTTTGTGTATTAGATAAAAAAGCAATAACTTTTTTATTAGAAATGCTCTTTCTTCAGCTCCAGGATGCCCCTCTAAAGCTAATCTAAATGGAGGGTATGTTATCCGAACTCTGAATTAAAAAAAAAAAATGTATGGACCTTTTCTCACAGAGTCAGACTATTAATCCTAAGTAAAATTAAAGAACTTCATTTTAAAATTGCTCATAGATACTACCCTTGTAATTTATTTTTGAGCAGATTTTCTGAGAATACCTCAATGTGTTCATTTTGTAATTCTGATGAAGAATCTATTCTACATCTATTTTATCATTACCCATTCTTCAAATCTTTTTGGTCAGAAGTTACCATTTTAATTTTTTCTTGCTGTAACAAAATGAATCTATTATTTTTGTGTCAGATTTTCAATCCAAGGACATTAATCTGGAACATATTGTTTTATTGCTTTGTCTTCTGGGTAAGTGTCATCTTCATAAAGCCAGAGCCATCCATTGCAACCCTAACTTTAGAATGTTAAAGTCCCTTCTTACTTTCTTTAAGAATATGTCAAATCCTTTGAACTCAAAGTCTCCAAAAGCTTAACATAATTGAGTTTATTGTAAGCTATAGTTAAAAGATATTTTCTTTCCTTTTATTTTTTTTTGTATTTATTTGTTTTTTATCTTTGATACATCTCGTTAATTTGTGTAGTTTATCTAACTTCATTGAAGATGTCCGATTGGCCCGTTACTTCAAATCTATTGTTATTCTTTTAACTGCAAGTAAAAAAATAAATAATTTGGAGGATGAAAGAATTGTCCCTGTTTCTGGTTCGGTGTGCAAAGCTGAAGTGTGCCCTCATTTAAGGCTTTTGTGGTAACGTCAACCACAGGACCGTGAAAATACATGTCTATAAAAATAAATAGTGTAAAATTTAAAATGTTCAATATTCAAGTTAAAATCGAATTCAGAACTATGTTAAATACCACGTAATATCCAGTTTTGCTAAATGACACTTCAAATTCACAAATTCAAATAGTTGAATCATATTTTAAGATCCATATTAAGGCATCCTATAAAGGCCAATTCACACTCTACAACAGACCCAGACACTGCAACAAATCTGTTCATCAGGTTTTGTTGGATCAGTGCGTAACTCCTGTTGGCGTCCGTTGTCATTGATCAGCCCTTGTGTTTCTGGTTGTTTGTCGGTTCTTGGAAAATGTCATACTGCAATCAAATGACTGTTGTCTAGGTCTGCGTCTGTCGATGCTTTGTGAACTGACCTTAATATTTTGAAGTTGGCCTGTCAAATGCAACAATTTCTCAGTTGTCCAGTTTTTCACACGTTTTCATCATTTCTTTTCCAGCCTTGGTTCTGGACCTGGTCCTGGTCGGCGTGATGAAGGCTGTAGTGCAGCGGCGACGTCCCGCTCATAACCGTATGGACATGTTTGCCACATTCTCTGTGGATGGCTATTCCTTCCCATCAGGCCATGCCACACGTGCTGCAATGTGCGCCCGCTTTCTATTGGCACATCTGGTGCTGGCGGCCCCACTCCGCGTTCTTGTCCTGCTCTGGGCCACATTTGTTGGTTTTTCTAGAGTTCTCCTCGGACGCCATCACGTGACGGATGTCGCCTTCGGTTTCTTCATGGGCTACTGGCAATATAATTTGGTTGAGATGCTCTGGTTGTCTCCAGTCATGTTGCAAAGTATGATTGGACGGCTTCACTGAGAAGTTAAGACTGAGGTCCCCATTGTTTGGAGGATCTAGACACATTCGGTTGCTGGTAATAATTCCATTTTGTCTGTCAAATTGCTTTATGTGTGTTTTTCACGTTTTCGGTGTCTTAACTTGAATGTAAAATCTCTCTCATCTCCTGCCCGTAATATCCAAGGTTTTAGGTTCACATTTGATCACATTAAACAGATAAATGAGTTTAAGTTGAAGTGAAAACAGACTTCACTACTTTTCCATCACTTGAAGTGATTTCTCTGCTACTTTTGTCAGTAATCTGAGATGTGATAGATTACTCCAGTTTTAATGAATCCACTGCCGTCCTGTTCTGCTCTTTTGAGGATTGGTCCATATCAAAGAGGAGGACGGATGGGATGATCTCTGGCTTCTAACATCAGTGTTCTTGTTTACAGAATAAAATCTCACCATTGAGGTACTACATTGTTATAGGACCTGAAACACTAGGCAATGTCTTGAAGATTTTGCTTCCATAAAAAAAATCAGCTCTTCGTGAATGAATATTTAATTGAGCAGGGGAAGAGAACATTTCAGCACAGATCTAATACCTTTAGGGTATTTGTGTTATCTCTAGGGTTCCTCATTACACTGATATCGATCTTAAGTCTTTTGTGTTTTAAAGCTCTGTTCTGATGTCCATGTCTCAAAAGAGTGAAATTGTTCTTTTTCTGTGGTTTTATTGTGATCTTGTTAGCCACTGTTAAAATGTATTGCACGTTTTCATGCAGTCTTATTGATCTATGAAATGGAAGTTTGTTGTATTGCTTTGGTTTTATAAAAATTAGCTGGTTTTTCAATAGGGTTAAAGCCAAAGCTGTGATTAAAGAGCCATAAATCCGATGATATTCTCTAAATTGTTGCCATATATCGTGGAAGAACCAGTCATAATGACTGTTTGATAACATTAAACAGGTGTAAATTGCACCATGATGGCCATAATTTTAAATAAATTTCCATTCTGTCGTCACTCTCAGACAGGACCAAAATTTTTTACTATATGGCCTATATGTCATAGAACTAAGTGATTACTAATGTACAGTGGTCTTTACATGGTGTTTGAAGGAATAGTTCAGCCAAAAATGAAAATATACTGAAAATATCTCACTCTCAGGTCATCCAAGATGTAGATGAGTTTGTTTCTGCATCAGAACAGGTTTGGAGAAATTTAGCAGTACATTGCTTGCTCAGCAATGGATCTTGTGCAGTCAATGGGTGCCGTCAGAATGAGTCCAAACAGTTGATAAAAATATGACCATACAAATGATACCAGCCCATCAGTTAACATCTTGTGAAGTGAAAATTAGTCATATTTGTATTTCCAACATCTTGGATGGCCCAATGCCAAGTTTTCAGTTTTGGGTTAATTGTTCCTTTTAAAAATATTTCAAAAACTCCATGGTGTTACCATGTACATGTGAAAAACAGTGTTTCCAAAGCACTTGTTATTGACCTTGTTAGTGGAGGAATCTTATTGTCTCAATTATGTTAGTGAGAAGGGGGTTTAGGGCCTTTCTTTTCTTTCTCATAGCTTTTACAATATTGAGACTATTTTGAAATTACATTTGTGTCATTCTACTCTGCCATTTTCTTGTTTAGATGACCAGAAATATATGGACCCAATTATAACCCGTTTTGGCTGTTCCTTTAAGTTGCCACTGAGGACTGTCTTAATGCTACACATGCAATTACATTTTAGAGAGTTATTGACTTCCAATTCAAAATCTAGAGCTTTTTTAAATATTTTTTCTTTGGTATAAAATATATCTCCTCTGGCAGCATTTGCCTTCAAAATAATTTTGCCCTCAAAAAAATAAGATTCTGGTGAAGGTTCTGGGTGTTTTGACTGTTTCTAGACAGCCATATGTACATTCTTCCTTTGCAATAGTTGGGTTATTTCTTGAAAGTGCAATCATTTGATCATTTGTGCAATATCACAATTCAATTGACAGATGGCATCCAATGATGTTATTTTTAAATTGCAATAACTTTGCAAAAGCGCTGTTTTGGTGATGTGTTTGCAAGGGACCACGTGTGTTGTGGTGGTGGTTTTTTTTTCTCTCTTTCTCTTTTGGAGGATGGAGAGGGAAAACATTTTAATTTGAAGTGTTTTCGATGTACCGTCATTTTAAATGGCTTCAACTATTTCAAAATCTGACATTTGATCTTCGTGTGGTTTGCAATGCCAATTTACATTTACCAAAGTCAAAATGACAAGGGATATTAAGATAGTGACTGCTATGACTGTTGGTTGTATTTGTGATGTAAAATATACTCTGCATACATCCAAATATGATTGTATTTTCTAAATAAATATGAAAGAATCAATGCTTTATTTCTGTTAGTTATTTTTTCTTTTAACATCTTATCTTGTGAAGTTGTGAGTAAATCTTTGACACAGTAAAGCACAAAAGTCCACTTAAGCTTGATATCTGTTTTACAGTAAGCTCTCACTCAGAAGATAAGCATAGCCATTTAAAAATCTATTTTGGTCATATTTCAAACCCCTCCTTCAAGACTTTGTTCCAGCTTGTATTTGTTTTCTCTCCATGTATTTTAGAGCATACATCATCTTTTTTTAAAAAAAACAGGTGACATATCACAATGTGTTCATGGTAAAATGCTTCATCAATGAGTCACAACCTGAGATTCATCCCTGTTGTGAATGAATCGTTCAGAAAATGGATCTTAAGTATTGTAGGGTAAACCGATTCACTGAAGAATGATTCTATACTAACTTTTGGCAAGTAATATTTGCTAGCGTTAATATTTGCTAGTTCATATCATAAGCAGACATATCAGAGCTTTAATTTAAAATTGTAATTGGCTGATATCTAATGTTTGGTAATTGATGTGAAAAGGACATTACTGCGCAGATACACAGAACAGATACCACTTGGCAAGACAGTACAGCAACCAATCAATGAACAGCCTTCCAGAAGATAGGTGGAAGAAGAGAGAGATTATGAGGACTCTCTTGTTTGAGATTTTTTTTAATGAACAGAATAAAATCTAATCTTAAATTGCAGGGACCAACAATTTTTTTACTGTGCAATGTAAACTGTAACTAACTGTCATAGAACTGTCAGTGACGTCACTGCCATTGCATGATTGGCTGAGGTGCCTCACATGATCCAGATTAGTCGTTACCACATAGACTGTATTAAAAAAAAAAAAAACAGCGTTACCACTGATCTACAATAGAGATGTAGATAATATGAGTGCTCTCATGCAAACTTGTACTTTGTACTTCAATACAAAGATTTTTTGTTCTCTATGTGTTCCGGGAAATAATAGAGATATGTTTGTTCCCACCAATCGTTGCACAAGTTAAGGTTATGTATGATGATGGAACATACATCCTTAAAGGGATAGTTCAACCAAAAATCAAAATTATGTCATTAATAACTCACTCTCATGTTGTTCCAAACCCATAAGACCTCCGTTCATCTTCGGGACACAGTTTAAGATATTTTAGATTTAGTCCGAGAGCTCTCAGTCCCTCCATTGAAGCTGTGTGTACGGTCTACTGTCCATGTCCAGAAAGGTAAGGAAAACATCATCAAAGTAGTCCATGTGACATCAGAGGGTCAGTTAGAATATTTTGAAGCATCGAAAATACATTTTGGTCCAAAAATAGCAAAAACTACGACTTTATTCATCATTGTCTTCTCTTCCGGGTCTGTTGTGAGAGAGAGTTCAAAACATTGCAGTTTGTGATATCCGGTTCGCGAACGGATCATTCGATGTAACCGGATCTTTTAGAACCAGTTCACCAAATTGAGAAGAATCGTTTTAAATGATTCGCATCACCAATATGCATTAATCCACAAATCCACAATTGCCAAATGACACAGTTTCAGTGGAGGGACTGTGGAAAGCTCTCGGACTAAATCTAAAATATTTTAAACTGTGTTCCAAAGATAAATGGAGGTCTTACTGGTTTGGAACGACATGAGGGTAAGTTGATATAATTTAGATTTTTGGGTGAACTATCCCTTTAATATGTGCAGCTATTGGTGGGAACAAACATAGCTACCTCTGTTAATTATCTTTAATACACTGTGATTTTCATCCGATTTTGAGCCAAATTCTGACTTGTGCGTGCAATGCATCGACTGTTTAAAAACATGGACTGTTTAAAAACCTAGTGTCCGGGACATTATCCATAGTTTTCTGAAGAGTGTTTTTTGAAGCTCAAAGTAGGCCATCTTGGCAGCGCCTCACCCCATGTAACTCCCGGATAATTGAAAATGGGCAAAAGGCGGGAGCTGGTTGCTGTAGCCATGCCCGGCAGTGTCAGCAGCGGCAAGCACCTGTCACTCAAGTGGCCACTCCCTTATTCAGAACTTTAAAGCTTAATATAATTTAAACAGATGAGTTATAAAAAAAAAAATCACCCCCCTTAGAGTTGTCATGAAGGGCAAAATTAGCTATATAGACCAAAATCAGTTTTGAACCAGGCTGTAAACATGTTTTTTTTTTTCTGCTGTAATATTGGTAATTTTAACATGATGAGTCTATGGGATTGACTCCCTTTTGGGAGGTTCCCACTTGAATCCCTTTTCCCCCCTGGCCTGAGAGAGAGAGAGAGAGAGAGAGAGAGAGAGAGAGAGAGAGAGAGAGAGAGAGAAATGATTATTGGACTAATTTTTCTCAAAGATGCTTTTAAATTTGCACACAAAAGTTTAATAACATTAATAGAATGTGAGTTATAATATTATCACATTATCACCTAACATTAGAACTATTTAGTGTAACAGATATCTTGTTTTAAAATACTTAACACAATTACATAAATTAATTGAATTAAATCAAAGACTATAGAATACCTTAAAATGACTTTGATGAAATGCTATAAAAAATGTTTTACATTTTTATTAAAATTAAAAACTTAATGTGCTTAAGTCAGAAGACAGTTTTTTTATTATTATTAACTTTTTACTGATGTGAAGGAGAAAATACACTAGAATGTAAAGTGTATTTAACATTTGTTCGTCCCACGATCCACATTCGACATCAGGTGAGCGTGGATTTGGAAGGTCCGTGCGCGTGAGTCTCGTCAATCAAGCACAGCGGTCAGAGCGGGAAGGACAGGCAGTTGGCAGACGGCGCTTGTAAGATCTGTGACTGTTGTCGAATATATTAATAATAATATATATATTAATAAAATACGTTTATTATCACACTGACAATCAGGTTGAGTTTGCAGCAAGTGCTATTTTGATAAAGTTATAGTTAGTTACGTTAGATGATAGATTTGCATGAACTAGTAAAACTGCTGCTCTGGAAGAGCGGTTACAACTGAAATGTTACACAAATGTGTAAAACAATAAAAAAATACATTGTCTTTAGTCTTATACAAATACTGTTTCTCAGTATTCTCGTTCCCTTTTGAGTAAAGTTATAGCAAAACTGATTTTCATTACACCGTGTTCTTGGTTCTACTCCCGAGTTATTCGGTTATCAAGATTAGTTTAGGAATGTCATGCTCCCGCGCATTTTTCCCTCCTGTTTTCAGTCTCATGGAAAAGTTTAGCGACATTTTACATTTTGTACTTAGATATCAGCTTTTTGTATCGAATGCACTGTCCCTGACCTCTTAAACAGCACTCACGAGTGGAATAGGAAAAAAAGTGAAAATGTAAGGTTCAGCCCACACATTATCACTCTTTAATAAAACCGACCCGACATACAGTGGCGCCATAACCGATGTGCAGACTGACGTCTTTTTTCTCTCCGAGGTGTAAGTTAAGTTATATTATTTAAGTTGTGACATATTTGCCAATGTTATTAACACTGTATTAACTCTGGTAATGTAGGCCTATATTTTCGTGATGTTTAATGAAATAATTCGTTCTGTCAATGAGGATGTAAGATACATTACCATACAGTATTAGCGATAATATTAATAACATTGTGAGTTAATTCGTAACGTTACACTTAGTAAATAACGTTACTTGGTACACTTAGTTACCAAGATTTCCAGGAAATTATGATGTGTGAAACTGTCGATCCTCTGTTCACCTTCTTTACTGACAGACTGAAAACACTTTTATCAAAGCTTCGTTTTAGAGGGTTAAGAGAAAGGGCAAGACAAGGAGACTGAGAGAAAACAAACCAAAAGTGCTGGAGATGAAGTGAGAGCAGGTACTGACAAACTGCCCGCATGGTTTAGGTCAGAGAAATCAAAGTTTTTTTGGGTGGTACATTTGGAACATTTAATTATAAAACCTGCTGCCAAAAGGTGTCAACTGTTGTAATGTAATTTGTCAAAAAAAACAAAAACAAAAAAAAACAAAAAAAAAAATTATATATATATATATATATATATATATATATATATATATATATATATATATATATATATATATATATATATATATAAATGTAACCCTAGTTATTTAGTAATTTTGTACATATATAGCCTATGTATAATCAGGCTCCGATTTAATTGATGCACTTAAAAATTTATTTGTTCATTCACAAAGTTATTATTATTTAACCTACTCAATGTTATTATCATGGGGACTTTGAACCATTTTCTATCATTTTGCAATTTGTGATAAAGATAAACATTTAGCAAAATTTTACATTTTCAGTGTTAAACCATAAAGGCAAACCAATACACTTCATAGATACAAACTCCTCACCTTTTGATGAAAATTCACCTTTTTGAGATTAAAATAGGTCACCTACGAGATTCGTGTAGATCCGATGAGAAAATGTTTTTGGCTGGGTTTAAAGTTTTATCAACTTAATTCTGTACCCGCTCATAGTCCCCCGCTTTCAAACTCTCCTGTGTGTTTTTGTGTTTGCGCTCGTGCTTTACAAGGTGTTTTGCAGCATTGGGTATTGTTGCCAATCACAGGCATCTCTGTTGAATGCAATGGAAAATCAGAGGTGTTTGCTTTAAATTAGTCAGAATCTACTCTGATCTAATTTTTGTTTTCATAAGTTTGTCTAGTTCTACACGCTCACAGAGCTTACTATTATCACAATACAAAAATAAAGCATACATGATGCAAATAAGATATTCAGTTAGTTATTGATTATATCAGGAAGCTCAGACATTTACGCTATAAGGGAAGCACCCTTTGCTTGGTTTTTACTTCATTTGCAGTTTTATGAAAAGTGTAAGAGGACCAAATCATCCACCTATACTATTTCAGAAATGACAAACACGAGTGAATCTGCCAAATTTGTTGATTGACACTGATAACTGTAGCAATGGATGGAACAAACAATCTGACAAGTCAATGTCAAATCAGAGCTGTGCTAGTGATGCAAAGTAAATTCAGAGTAACAAAACGAAAGCAGCAACAAGTCTGTGTTGCCTTGAACAGCTTCTTCAGAAAAAGATCACTTAAAAAAACTTTTTGATGTATCTTTTTTTAGGCAATGTTTGAATTTTTTTTTTATTAAATAAAAAGCCAAAATATTTAGTGCATTATTAAATTATCATACCATTAATAATTAACTTAATTTTTAGTTAACTAGTTAAGTATTATATAACACTAGGCAATTGGTTTCGGGCTTATTATTATTATTTATTTATTTATTTATTTATTTTTAAATGATGAGTCTTTGTGACTTCCTGCACTTGCAATGCTTCATAGTCATTTTATAATAAATCAAAAATCAAGATGTGATAAAACCTAGGGAGTTGAAATGGCAACTGAACTAATGGGTGATCCTCTGCTGCCATCTACTGGATATAATGGTCATTTCATGTCCTTTTTTACACTCTTTGTTTTCCACCAGGAGACAATTTTTCCTGTCTTCATGAATGAAATTTAACATTTAAAGTGAATTTGCAGTTAGAAAATAATAATACAGTTAAGACTTTAAATTATTATAGTTTATAGGGTTGGGGGGGGGGGGCTCGTCTTTGTCACCTTTTTCACCCATGGTGAGTTTGCATCCCTGGCACTGATATCACACAAACAATGTTCAAATTGCATGATCGTTTTGCTCATGAATAAACAATATTCAGACTTGAAGCACTTTAAATACAGATAATTGCTTTACCAAGTTCGAGACTGAGCATGTGTCAGTAATCCTGTCCATGGACTTTCGTTCTATTGCCACCAGAGGTCTCCCTTCCATTACATTGACTCTCGCACTACTCAAAATGATACACACACACAGCTGAATGCCCTGTTACACACACACAGCAGAATCCAGTCAGACATGCTACATAAACCATGGACTTTCTCTTTCTCATGTGATAGCTACATAACAGAGCCTGCTTTAAGTTTACAAGTCTTAGCCTAGTCTTGTCTTGTCTTGACTGTTTTGTTTTTGTTCTAATCATTGCCTCTGTATTTCGGATAACCCCTTCGTCTCGCCCTGTTTGGATACTGTTTAACCCTTTTGTCAAGCCCCCTGGTTATTGTTAGCTGCTGACTGACCACGCCCGTTTTGGATTACTCTTCTGTCTTGCCCTCAATATAACTGTTTGCCATTGTCTGACCCATGCCTGTTTCTGACCACGTCTTCTAAACAAAGCCTTGCATATGGGTCCGCATGCCTCTCATCTCGTTCTGCCCGTAACACATGATTCCCACAATATTTTCTGCTAGCCTTTTTCAAGATATATATATATATATATATATATATATATATATATATATATATATATATATATATATATATATTTTTTTTTTTTTTTTTTAAAGATACTTTTTTTTTCATAATTCAAAAATTATGTATACAGTGCAACAGCAAAAACTGTGATAAAAAAAAGAAGTTGGTTTGGGCATTTCTATAATCTCCCTGACTTTGCCAGGGTCTGGTGTAACTCCGCTGTGATGTGATGACCCACAAACATAATGTTGTCCTCAGCAAACACACACTTCTCATTCAGTGTCAACCCCTATTTTTCCAGTCTTTTGAGGACACAGTGCAATCTTTCATTGTGATTCTGCATATTCCCACCATATAACTAATATGTGACCTGCATGACACACAACTCAATTGTACCATTCCAGCATTTATGAAATGCATAATTTAAAGTGCTCTGGGAGCAACGAGATCCCAAATGGTAAAAGCATATCCCCCAAAAGGGGTGATAAATGTTGTCAACAGTTTGCTGTCCTGGGACAACGTGATCTGCCAGAATCAGGGGCGGACTGTCCACCGGGAGCACCGGGACATTTCCCGGTGGCCTGACGGTCATTCTGGCCTGCCTGCTCCCA